>NC_134836.1:113630987-113726916 GCF_004210375.1 Tachypleus tridentatus | reverse complement strand
AAGATTGTTTGGGGAAAAACAAATCAGCCACCGAACGTTTGAACTTGTTATTGTATTGACCTATCAGTTAACAAAACTCGCACTTATCATTGCTATCTCTCGTTTTAACTGTCAGTACAAACCATCTTGGAGAACATTTCCAAGAGGTTTTCTTTATTCTAAGTAATTATAATTTTGAAAAAATAAAGTTAAACAGTACAACATCCGTTGACAAGAGCTTTTCAACATCTCGTGAGGTTTCTAAACCTTCTGAACGTTCACAAAAATTCTGTCAGTATCAGGAGGTTATACAACATCCATGGACAAGAATTCTTCGTCATCTCGTGGGGTTTCTAAACCTTCTGAACGTTCATAAGAGTTCTGTCAGTATCAGGAGGTTATACAACATCCATGGACAAGAATTCTTCGTCATCTCGTGGGGTTTCTAAACCTTCTGAACGTTCATAAGAGTTCTGTCAGTATCAGGAGGTTATACAACATCCATGGACAAGAATTCTTCGTCATCTCGTGGGGTTTCTAAACCTTCTGAACGTTCATAAGAGTTCTGTCAGTATCAGGAGGTTATACAACATCTATGGACAAGAATTCTTCGTCATCTCGTGAGGTTTCTAAACCTTCTGAACGTTCATAAGAGTTCTGTCAGTATCAGGAGATTATACAATATCCGTCGACAAGAGCTATGCCAATAATTTGTGGGGTTTCTGTATTCTCTAAACGTTGACAAGAAGTGAGATTATAAGTTATTGAACAAATATTTGTTCTCTTTATTAAGGTTTTATGATTGGTGGCGCTGTTGATTAAAATGGCCACTATATTTGTTTGAGAAACCGTAAAAAGTTGAAAGTTACTGGGGTTGAACAAAGGTAAAAATTCTTAGAAGAGAAGTAGAATTAGGTTACCCCCCTCGACCACAACGTATTAATAACAGTTTTACCTTGGTACAGTTATGTTAACCTGGATATAAACCCCACCTCAACAGAGAAACTTTGGTAATATCATTCAAAAAATATAACAGAAACAAAGAATTTTTTTTCCGACTAAGCTTATAAGTACAGATGGTTACCAGTTTAGAGGTTAGGAACTTATTAACCGACATTGTTTGTCTGAATCGTATCTGAAAATAGAGTTAAAAATCGGTTAATATTATATAAAAAACCAAAGCAGGTTTGTCATCATGATGACTAGAAATCCACTTGAAATGAAAATGCATTCTAAAGACGGTTGGTATAGGTATTACTTTAATTTAAATAAGATACAGAACAATGTTTAGACCTTCTTGGGTCGTCTTAAGTTTAACTAAAGGCTCAATATTTTTTGTTTACCCGAAGATGACCTCAGAAGGTAGAAACATTGTTCTGTACTTTATTTAAATTAAAGCAGCAATATTCATACCAACCGTCTTCAAAATAGAGATTTATTTTAGTTAAATTAACTTTCAGTGTTTGAATGTACTTGCACATAATTTTACTCAGTAAGCTGTGTTACTATATTAACGTCGTGTATAGACATCTAAACTCTTGTGTTTACGTACGTGCACGTGTAAAACACGCTTCCAGAAGTTAATTAATTTCAGGCAGGACTACCAACCAATGTTCGAGTGTTTCTAAAGTGATGGAAAAGCTTAAATCGACTGTTGAAAGTTGGACAGGAGGATTGGGTGTTGTTTTCTCCACCGATTGTAGAAGAGACTCGAACAAGGATTTTCAAGGTAATAGCAGATTAATAATAGGTCTTAGGTAGATCATAAGAAAAGCAGCACAGAATCTTTCCCCATAAGTAAAACGGTCGAGCTAGAGATTCCCCATTGATCTGTGTTTATCTCTAACATTCGTAGTTTTATGGTTTGTGTTTCGTAGGATATTGAAATATATTATGTTTTTTTAAACAATGCATTAAATATACTAAACTTATTTTACTTTGAAAATCCGACTCCCAGTACTGATGCTGGGAGGGTGAGTTATACGAAACGATGAATTACAATTAAGAGTTTTACTCACAGTACTGATACTGGGAAGGGGGAGTTATACGAAACGATAAATTACAATTAAGAGTTTTACTCACAGTACTGATGCTGGGAAGGGGGCGTTATACGAAACGATGAATTACAATTAAGAGTTTTACTCACAGTACTGATACTGTGGAGGGGGAGTTATACGAAACGATAAATTACAATTAAGAGTTTTACTCACAGTACTGATGCTGGGAAGGGGAGTTATACGAAACGATGAATTACAATTAAATAGTTTTACTCACAGTACTGATGCTGGGGAGGGTGAGTTATACGAAACGATGAATTACAATTAAGAGTTTTACTCACGAAGACATCAAACAACGTTTGTAGTAGTTGAAAGTCAAGTTATTTTTACGTTGTTTCGTGTCCTTCAATTGTACTTAAAAATCGTTCATTCTGGAAGACCTTTCACTGTTAAATTTGTTTTTGCATCGGTCGATGCATTTTATTAGTTTTGTGGTACTGTGTAACCTGTTGTTGCGCTCTTATAAATTCGTGTGATATAGAAAGTTTTAAGTATGAGTCGCCAAGTGTGTTAAGGGGTTCGAATCCTCGTCACACCACACCCAAACATCCTCACCCTTTCAAGCGTGGGGGCGTTATAATGTACGGTCAATCCCACTATTAGTTGGTAAAAGAGTAGCCCAAGAGTTGGCGGTGGGTGGTGATGATTAACTGCCTTCTAGAGGTCTGCTAAATTATGGACGGCTAGTGCAGATAGCCCTCGAGTAGCTTTGCGCGAAATTAAAAAATAACGAACTTTTGAAACAAAGATTTATTTTGTTAATTTTCTTAAAATTTTGTAACGTTTGTAGGTTGGAGATACCTACTGAAGGTGTGATACAGGTTGACGTTAGGTAATTATGACCAATAATGTTGTTCAGAACACAATCATATTTGAAGAGTTTTATTGAAATCCTTCGAAATATTGTTACTGTAGCTATTAATTAACACACTCTATTTAGCGAGAACAGGTGGCGCTACAAGTTATGGGGGTACACCTTTCGAGCACGCGTTTGTGTTGTCGGTGGTTGATAATAGCCTTGCCTATCAACTTTTACCTCGCATATTTTCTACTAAATTATTGAACGGAAAATAGCTATAAACATAATCGAACATTTTAATTATATCGTATTTTGCATTTTATCCACTATAGATAAAAAGCAACCATTATGTCGTGTCGTACGCACTTGAAACTTTTCAGAATAATAAATACATTGTATAAGCTCTTCCCTCCTAGCGGTAAATTTGAGGGTCTTACACTAATAATAACCGAGTTTCGATACTTGTGGTTTGTACACCACAAATAACCCATTGTTTAGCTCTATGCTTATCGGCAAACCAACAAATATTATTCCAGAGATAACAAATCTAAATCATATCCAAGACGAATTAATCTACTACGTTTTCGATTAGAACGTGTTTTGTGCCTAATATCATGCTATTATACATATTTATATATCGTTTGTCTTTTATTAAACGCAAAGCTACGTAACGGGCTATTTATGCTCTGTCCATCCCGCGTATCAAAACCCTGTGTATATGCGTAGTAATCGAAGTAATATATTGCATGTATGGGCTGAAATATCACATCTTATTATCTGTTTATAAAATAAAACTTCATATAACGTTTGATATAAAGAGATTAGCATCCATTTATCGTCTTTCAAATAAGTCGTTGCTACGACCACCAGGTGTTATACTGAGCTATTCAGTTATTGACGAGTCTTCCAGGTGTTATCGTCAGGTGGTTGATGAAAATAAAATAAACCGTTAAAGCCAAGATATTTCTTGGTTCGAGTCAGAATTGACTGACATCAGAACATGCTAATGTTCAGGAGATACTGACGCCATTTCTATTATCTTGTATCCAAATTATCGTTTTATATATAGCCACACTTCTTTATTCTCCGGCCGATCGATTTCACTTGATGCACGCGGCAGTTCACGTAATTTGTTTCCTGACTTTATTGACAGCAGTAGGTGCAATTTGTTTTTGTAATAACATAAAACGACATTTAACTAACATTAACGTTCCCTCTATTATTTATGTGTCATTCATTTCTGTGAGAAGGAGATCGAATTATAGGATTGTTCTAATGACTTATGGCGCGTGCTGTTCTTGTCTCCGTTACCTCACCAGTTTTTTTCTGGCGCAATTTTTCTTTTAAAGACACGAACTTTCTTTGAACTGTCGTGTTATGTGACGAAAACCAAGAAAAATGTAAAACATATTGATAAAGGTAAAGTTTCTTGGTATAATTATAGGCCCCGGCATGGCCAGGTGGTACAGGCACTCGTCTCGTAACCTGAGGATCGCGGATTCGAATTCCCGCTGCACCAAAGATGCTCGTCCTTTCGGCTTTGGGGCATTGTAATGTGGTGGTCAATCCCACTATTCGTTGGTAAAATGAGTAGCCCAAGAATTGGCGGTGGTTGGTGATGACTAGTTGCCTTTCCTCTAGTTACACTGCAAAATTTGGGACGGTTAACGCAGATAGCCCACTACGGGTATCGAAACCATACTTGTAGCGTTATAAGACTCCAGACTAATCGCTTTGCCACTACGAAAGACAGAGTATTATGCCAAAGAGGCTCTAATTCTTTGTTTGAGTAGTAAGTTTTTTTTCGAAAGTTCTGACGTCAGAACATAAAAACTTGAAGCCAAAAAAGTTCTTCACAAGTTTTGTTTGTTGAAACACAAATAATTTACAATTATTAGAACACTGTTCTAACTACATTTTTTATCGTTTATTTTAAGAGAATAAAACGGATAATCGTTTAAGATTGTTGGCCAATTCATTGCGCGTGTTCACTTTTGTTTAATGACAAACCTTTCAACCAAACTGTTGGAGTAGAGGTCATGACTTCAGAATTAATACTTATCTTGTTTGTCAATCAATTTTCAGTGTCACAACACCACCTGTGAAACACTAAATAATGTCAAAATGTCATAAATAGATGTCGCTCCACCGCAGCTATAGTTATCAATTGTTTTTGTTTTTTTTTAATTTCGCGCAAAGCCACACGAGGACTATCAGCGCTAGCCGTCCCTAATTTAGCAGTGTAAGACTAGAGGGAAAGCAGCTAGTCATCACCACCCACCGCCAACTGTTGGACTACTCTTTTACCAAGGAATACTGAGATTGACTGTACATGATAACGCCCCGCGGCTGAAAGGGCGAGCATGTTTGGTGATCGCCTTAACCACCTGGCCATGACGTGCCGCAGTTAACAAGTAACTTCTTAATTTGCATATTCAAAATCGTCTTAATATAACGCATTCAACCCTAGGTATTAAACCAATATGTCCTGAAACAAATGAAAAAAAATTAATATTTAATCTACACGATTTTATCTGTTGTTAGAAGTCAAATACTCCATACCGGTGGTGTGTTTGATTGAAAATACTGTTCTATACGTATTGCTATATCGCACTATGAATTTTTGGGAACTGAAAATATATTAGACCAGACAAGGGAAATTAATGGAAGCTTTACTTTTTACAAGGAATATTGTGAAAGTGTTTTCTTTCGATCGCGTTAATTTGTCTGCAGTCCTCAAAACCTCATAAAAGTTAGTGTTGTAAGGTTAAATTAATGGCCTACTATAATATACAGCTTCCTTTGGATCTCGACTGACACGTGTGCTGCAGTGTTTATTTTCTTTTTGTTCTTATTAGAAGTTCGAGAGACAGAGACATTATCCCTACTGGGTGTCCGTACCCTAGTCGGAACTTCTTATGTAAATTCATGATTAATGAAAGACTATCTTAAGATATGAAAAGTTGTTTCGTTTATATGTGTGTGTTTTCTTATAGCAAAGCCACATCGGGCTATCTGCTGAGCTCACCAAGTGGAATCTAACCCCTGATTTTAGCGTTGTAAATCCATAAACTTACCGATGTACCAGCGTATGACTCCTTTATATATAATTTAAAATGACAAACCCAAACACCCATGGAAATAGCAAAACGCGAAATATGAAACCGTAAATTTGCACGGTTCATGCCAAATTTGGTTAAGATTCATCAACAGTAGTGGTAATAAAAACCCACAAAAACACTCGTAAAAAACCGCAAAATGGACCTAACGAACCTTCATATTAATATAAATAAGTGTAAATTACACATAGTTAAAATGACAAGTTTGAATGACGCACAAAGAGCGAGTTTAATCTGATCTTTCATTGTATTTTACAACATAAATGATGAATATTTCTGCTGTTTTAATAGCTCTGATCAAGTCGTTAGAGAAAAGCCCGTCCACTTTAGTGCTTTCTGAGCCGTCATCAAAACTGAGATTTTTCCAGAACGTGGCCAAGGAGCTAGGCCTTATTCCGCTGAGCGTGTGTTTTGGATCGAGCGCCACGTGCCGTTTACAAACTGCGTTTCCGAGAGTTTCATTCGAAGATGCCATCACTGTCCTTGTTGACCTGGCCAGAGCAACATGCGAGGAAAGATCATGGAAGAACGTGGTGTTTCTCGTGGATAACGTTTACGGTGAGGAAACAAATGACCAAATAAAACTGTAACCTGTCGGTTGTTCATTGGGCCAGTAAGATGAGCCCATCGGCTTTGTAAGCCAGTTTTGCTAATCCATGTATTTTGATCAGACATCTTGATACTTACTTTAAATAGAAACTAAAATATGATGTAATGTTTTCATGATTTTGATGGATAAAAAGGTAACATGGCGTTTGAATAAGTTAACCCGGGGCTTTCCTGTGTAAAGGCGTAATAAGATACGAGTACGGGCTATCTGCTGTCCGATTTTACCGTACTAAATCCGTAGACTGACCTCCGTCCTACTTTTAAGGCTAAAAATTTCCATAGTTTTGGAATGTTTCTCTACTTTCTTTTTGTCTCAGCTTTTGCTCGTGCATGGGCAGGTAGGTGGTTAGGGCACTAGACTCCTAATCTGTGGGTTGCGGGTTCGAATCTCCGTCCCACCAAACATACCCACCCTTTCAGCCGTGGGGAGTGTTATAATGTTTCGATCAATCCCACTATTCATTGGTAAAAGAGTAGCCAAAGAGTTGGCGGTGGGTGGTTATCACTAACTGCCTTTCCTCTAGTCTTACACTGCTGAATTACAGAGAGTTAGCGCATATAGTCCTCGTGCAGCTTTGCGCGAAATTGGAAAAGGCAAACAGATAAACAATGTCAGCTTTTAGAAAAATCTGGATAAAGCAAGGGTAAGTTGTATACTATTGAAAAAAAATCGAGTTCTCTCACTCTTGTCAATAGTACCAAAGTACAAATATCGAGTTCTCTCACTCTTGTCAATAGTACCAAAGTAAAAAAAAGTCGAGTTCTCACACTCTCGTCAATAGTACAAAAGTAAAAAAAATCGAGTTCTCTCACTTTTATCAATAGTACTAAAGTAAAAAAAATCGAGTTCTCTCACTCTTGTGAATAGTACCAAAGTAAAAAAATCGAGTTCTCTCACTCTTGTCAATAGTACCAAAGTAAAAAAAAGTCGATTTCTCTCACTCTTGTCAATAGTACCAAAGTAAAAAAATCGAGTTCTCTCACTCTTGTCAATAGCATCAAAGTAAAAAAAAATCGAGTTCTCTCACTCTTGTCAATAGTACCAAAGTAAAAAAAATCGAGTTCTCTCACCCTTGTCAATAGTATCAAAGTAAAAAAAAATCGAGTTCCCTCTCTTTTGTCAATAGTACCAAAGTAAAAAAAATCGAGTTCTCTCACTCTTGTCAATAGTACCAAAGTAAAAAAAAATAATCGAGTTCGCTCACTCTTGTCAATAGTACCAAAGTAAAAAAAAGTCGAGTTCTCACACTCTTGTCAATAGTACAAAAGTAAAAAAAATCGAGTTCTCTCACTCTTATCAATAGTACCAAAGTAAAAAAAAATCGAGTTCTCTCACTCTTGTGAATAGTACCAAAGTAAAAAAATCGAGTTCTCTCACTCTTGTCAATAGTACCAAAGTAAAAAAAAGTCGATTTCTCTCACTCTTGTCAATAGTACCAAAGTAAAAAAAATCGGGTTCTCTCACTCTTGTCAATAGTATCAAAGTAAAAAAAAAATCGAGTTCTCTCACTCTTGTCAATAGTACCAAAGTAAAAAAAATCGAGTTCTCTCACTCTTGTCAATAGTATCAAAGTAAAAAAAAATCGAGTTCTCTCACTCTTGTCAATAGTACCAAAGTAAAAATATCGAGTTCTCTCACTCTTGTCAATAGTAACAAAGTAAGAAAATCGAGTTCTCTCACTCTTGTCAATAGTACCAAAGTAAAAAAATCGAGTTCTCTCACTCTTGTCAATAGTACCAAAGTAAAAATATCGAGTTCTCTCACTCTTGTCAATAGTAACAAAGTAAGAAAATCGAGTTCTCTCACTCTTGTCAATAGTACCAAAGTAAAAAAATCGAGTTCTCTCACTCTTGTCAATAGTACCAAAGTTTAGTTCTTGTCTTTTATTGTAATCTTTAATTTTTTCATTGTTTTCTTCCATTTACTTTTTTTTAATGTCTTCAACGAAGTTGCTTGTGAGTCCAAAACTAAATTGGTTATAAGGTCACTAATAACATATCAAGCCACATAAAAAAGTTAAACAAATACCATTAGTATAGTCCTGAAAACATCCTTAGGATACACATGATCTTACTGTCTTTTTAAACTGTTCATAAACCATGATGCTTGTGAGGCTGTGAATATATTGGTAACACATCAGTAACACACCAAACATAATTAAAACGAAAACACTAACCTACTAGTTACTACTGGGCTCTCTTATAAAAATGTCCCACGCTGGTACAGTGGTAAGTCTACGGATTTATAACGCTAAAACCAGGGGTTTGATTCCCCTCGGTGGGCTTAGCAGATAACATGGTGTGACTTTTCTATAAGAAAACACAAACACACTCTTATAAAACGTATTTTACAAATACAATGATGTGTGTTTGTTTTGGAAATTAAGCGGAAAACTACAGATTGCTGTACTCACCACGGGTATCGAAACCTGATTTTTAGCATCATAAGTCTTCTGATTTACCGCTGTGTCATGGAGGAAGGGGCGCACAAAAGATGATTAGGTCATATTGTTTGGTCAGTACTTGACACTGTGTGGTTTAACAGGCATAGAAATTCTTCAGCATGATAAAATACCTTATTGGTAGTGGCAAGTGTAAGACGTGAATAGAATTTGAGGGGTTAAATAATTATGAAGCTAATACGAGGCTTAAGAATTAAGTAGGAAAACGAACAACCATAATTCGACGAAACAAACCAAGTAGCAGTCACGCAGGAAAATCTTTAAAGTTAAGTTTTAGAATACTGGGGGTGTTGTGGGGGTGTGTACCAGAAAAAAAAGAAGAAAATTCAAAGTTGTTCTGGTTTGGTTTGGTTTGAATTTCGCGCAAACCTGCTCGAGAGCTATTTGCGCTAGCCGTCCCTAATTTAGCAGTATAAGACTAGAGGGAAGGCAGGTAGTCATCACCACCCACCGCCAACTCTTGGGCTACTCTTTGCCAACAAATAGTGGAATTGACCGTAACATTATAACACCCCTACAGCTGAAAGGGCGAGCATGTTTGGTGCAATGGGGATTCGAATCCGCGACCTTCGGATTACGAGTCGAGTGCCTTAACAACCTGACCATGCCAAGCCGTCCGAGTTGTTCTATATTCGTTGCGCTGTGGGATGCTCACACATCTAGGAAATATAACGAACTTTTATTGTTCACTTGACAGCTCAGCTCAGTAAGCTGTTTAATATTTTTTCTGCTTTACTGGAATTGAAATGCCAAGAACCGATGTTTAAAGCCGAAAGTTTTAAATATGTAAGCAGATGAGTCTTCCTACGGTCGTAAACTGAATGGCAGATTTCAACAGCACGTATTTACAATAAACATCCAACTAAACCGACTGTTAGCTAATAAAGGACAAAAGTATGTGTCATAACTGGTAACCTACGAGAATCAACCGTTACGACACGTGCTTGGGAACGTACGTTAAAATTATAGGGGATTAAGCCTATATACTTTTACACGAAGGCAGGTGTTGTAAAGGACAATTCTAAGAGGCACTGATTATATATATGTTAAATGTGGGTATTAACAAAGATTAATGAAACCGCAACATCTGTGAACTATTGTTTGACGTCACACGATGCTTAATATCAGCTTGTATATTCTCAACAGTTTATTCTGATCCATAATTATAAATTATCTTGTGTTCTAATCTCTAATTATAAAGCGCGTTATGTTCTAATATGAACTATATACATACATACGTAGACCGCACCAAATATGCTCGCCCTTTCAGCCGTGGGGGCGTACTAATGTTACGGTCAATCCCACTATTCTTTGGTAAAAGAGTAGCCCAAGAGTTGGCGGTGGGTGGTGATGACTAGTTGTCTTCCCTCTAGTCTTACACTGCTAAATTAGGGACGGCTAGTGCAGATAGCCCTCGAGTAGCTTTGTGCGAAATTCAAAACAAACAGATATTTATGTAACTTATTTATTCACACTTCTATTTCACTGGAATAATAAATCAGCAATTAATCGTTAAAATAGTTTGTTTTATTTTTATTTTAGTTTTCATTAGGTCGCGTTGGTTCTCAATGGCGTTTGTCTCTTATTTGTTTATTGAATTTCGCGCAAAACTACTGGAGGAATATAACCCCCAGAAGTCCCTAATTTTGCAGTTACATACTAAAGGAAGACAGCGAATCAGCGCTACCCACCGCCAATTCTTGGGCTATTTCTTTATTAACAAATAGTGTGATTGAAAATCACATTATAACGATCTCACGGCCAAAATTGCGGGTATGTTCAGCGACGGGTTTCGATTCTGTGGTCCGCAAATTGTGTGTTGGCCGCTCTAACCATCATCAGGTCATGCCAGGTTTTCTGTTTCGTTTTGTTTTTATAGTGACTGCGTTAATTTTCCATGTTCTTAATCTATACATTATGCACATATACGTTCTATTCTCGGTTTTAAAACTGTTTTTTTTTATTTCGCTTATTAATTATGTTTGTTTGTTTGTTTGGAATTGAGCACCAAGCTACACAATGTGTTATCTATACTCTGCCCACCACGGGTATCAAAACCCAGTTTCTAACGGTGGGAGTCCGCAGACATGCCGCTGTGTCATTAGGGGGCCATTAAATTATGAAAAAGGACTCCTTTTCAAACGTTGAATTTTTATTTGCTAAATTACTGAAACAAAACGAATTAAAGAGATAATCCCTCTGAGGTTGCAGCACGTCTTCGAGTGCAGAATTATTAATAAGTTGAAATATCCACTGCTTATTGTATTCAGTTTTAATCGACGTTTTTATGTTTACGTAATAATATGTAAAAAAATATGAATAACAGATATTACAATATTTAATACCAGATCCTCTTGTCTGAGCCACTATCAGACTAGTTCAAAATCATAAGCCTATTTTGTTTTTCTGTTAACTTTTCTCTCTCTATTTTATTTTAATATTTTCAATTAATCAGTGAGATAAAAACCAAGGGCATCAATAAAATCTGATTTTTGGGGGGATCCGGGTGAGGCTTAGTGTATAACATCTCGGGCTGTGATCGAAATAATCATGGTTCGTGTCTCGTTGCTCTTTAAAAGCTTTGAGAAAAAAAAATCTAATTTCAACAATTTTATTTTCCGAAAACGCCCTCTATATGGAATGCGATTGGACATTAGCGAACAACTGCTTAAAAATTTAATATATATATATATATATATATATATATATATTTTTTTTTTTACTGTAACAGTCTCAACTTGGGTATTTCTAATGCTGTAGTAAATGTCTCATACATAAATATGAATATAAATAAATACTTTTGTTATTAATTTCAAAACAAGTTTCCAGTTGTTCAGAAATGCACGTTAAATGAGAAATTTCTATAACAGAATAATTTGTATGTATAATCCATTAATTACTCAATCTTATAGAAGCAGTTACCATCGCAAGACATACACTCAAACTCAGAAACTCGGAGAAACAGCTCCGGATTACAGTAAGGAAGATTTCCTCAGACAAACCAGTGATCAACAGTTTTCTTCGTCAGGTATCCAGTACTTTGATGCGCGAAAAAACGGTTTTTATTTTGTTATGCGAAAGATTTACAAGTGCTGTTATTCTAGAAGAGGTGAGTCTACTATTCGGGTTACACTTCGTGGTAGTCAGGTGTACTGTGACAGGCACATCAGATATACCGTGACAGGCACATTAGGTATACCGTGACAGGCACATCAGATATACCGTGACAGGCACATTAGGTATACTGTGACAGGCACATTAGGTATACTGTAACAGGCACATTAAGTATACTGTAACAGGCACATCACACGTTATTTTGTACCCTTAACATTTAGAAATGTTATTTCACTAGAGCTATATTTCCTTGAACCGATATACTGGTCAACAACTGACATTACAAAGTCGTCATTCAATAGAGCTACATTTCCTTGAACTAATATACTGGTCAGCAACTGACATTACAAAACAGTCATACAATAGAGCTACACCTCCTTGAACCAATATACTGGTCAACAACTGACATTACAAAGTCGTCATGCAATAGAGCTACACCTCCTTGAGCCAATATACTGGTCAACAACTGAAATTACAAAGTCGTCATACAATAGAGCTGCACCTCCTTGAGCCAATAGAGTAGCCAATCATTGTTATGTTATGTTACGAGAATGTCTTGTTCGAGGTAACAGAAAGCTGACCAATCAGTGCTACATGTTCAGTTTTAGGGATGTTTTATAACTTAATTTCAAGGTACTTATAACATTCAGAGTGTGAGGTTACAACTTGTATTCCGTTTACAGTTGTTTAAGTCCTGGGCGTAACCTCGCTTCTTTTAACAACTATTAGGGTAACTGACTGTTTACGAGTGAAAACTGTAATTTTTTTGGCCAACATATCTTTACAAAAGTTAAACTATTCTATATTCTAATATTGATTTAAACGAAACGGAAATGAAAAACAGACAAAACCTCGAACCTTATTCTTACAAAAATAAGAAAGATAAAAAAAAATCTTTATAGTAGTGGTTTAGTTTGTAACTTAGTTTAGAGTATTTTCTGAAATCATATGTCTCTCTCTGTTCAGGCTGTGGAAATGTCTTTGTTCCAAACAAACATATTTTGGATTTTGTTTTATCCTGACTTGGACCTACATCAAATGTTGCCCCTCCAAATAAGAAAAGTGACTTTTGTTATTCAATCTCCAGAGGTCGAATTCTCGAAGGTGAGGAAGCATACTGTCTCAATGGACATCTTATTACGTAACAATCTCACTACACTACATCAAGCAGTTCTAAGTTTACTTCGTTTGAAACTTGATATCGTCAAGAGAAAGTACGTTTAAGAGGCAACAAAGCTATAAAAAAATATAATTTCCTTAACAGTTACAAATTTATGATTTTTTTCGTCAAATCGTAACACATTTTAAAGTAACAATCCTGAATACCATTACGTTGTATTTTAGAAAACCTAAGTGGAAAGTCTAAGTATTATAAAAATTGTGTCTTTAAGAACCTACGTAGAAACTCCACGTTGTGTGTGAGTGCTGGAATAACCTACGTAGAAAATTTGGATAAAAACAATGTCGTGTCTTTGATAACTTGTAATAAATATTATATAAACACACCTCTGATTTTGAGTTCAAGATAAAGAAGTTAAGTATAACTGGGGGGGGAGTATATGCAGTTTTCATTATTGTTATCACAAATGTTAGGCCTATTAGTTTTAAATTAATACCTTGTTTAATACCGTTATGCAGCAGTTACAAGGATATACGTATACCAGTCGTTGTTTGTTGTTTTGAATTAAGCACAAAGCTACACAATGGGCTATCTGTGCTCTGCCCACTACGGGTATCGAAACCCGGTTTTTAGCGTTGTAAGTCGGCAGACATACCGCTGAGCCACTGGGAGGCCATATACGTATACCAGAGCTCTAGAATATACATTCCTTTTTTGGCGGCATTACGAAAGTTTTATCCTTCCGACATAATATTTTACGAGGCGTAGCCGTACATAATTTATCAGTGATAAACTCTTGGGTCACTCTTTTACTAACGAATAGTGTGACAGTCATATTATAACGATTAGACGGTAAGCATATTTGGTGTGACAGTTATTCGAACCCAGCACCCATGGATTATGAGTCGAGCACCCTAACCGCCACAGTTTTAAGGATACTAATGTACAAATTATTGTATGATTTATTTTTCTTGTACTCTCCAAGTCTTTCATTTCAGAATATTCCCGTTAGAGTTTTGGAAGAAGTAAAATCCAATATAGAGAGAAATGCTACAAATCCAGTTAATGCTTCATCGTTAAAAGGACCTTGTGGTCACCAGTTAATCAACTCAGAATATCCAAACAATACGGTAAGAAAATATTTATTGTTTTACTATTTAATCCTGATACATGGATATGTCGTTTTAAAATTATCTTATGAAATTAGTTAAATGTTCCACGTATTGACGAAATTCAATAGGCTATGGCAGCAACATAAACTTTATCTCTCTTACAAGTAAAATAAAAAGTAAGAATTCTATTAGCCGTACTCATCTGAGATAATATAAGAAATAAAAAGTAAGAATGCTATTAGCCGTACTCATCTGAGATAATATAAGAAATAAAAAGTAAGAATGCTATTAGCCGTATTCATCTGAGATAATATAAGAAATAAAAAGTAAGAATGCTATTATCTGTACTCATCTGAGATAATATAAGAAATAAAAAGTAAGAATGCTATTAGCCGTATTCATCTGAGATAATATAAGAAATAAAAAGTAAGAATGCTATTAGCCGTATTCATCTGAGATAATATAAGAAATAAAAAGTAAGAATGCTATTATCCGTACTCATCTGAGATAATATAAGAAATAAAAAGTAAGAATGCTATTAGCCGTATTCATCTGAGATAATATAAGAAATAAAAAGTAAGAATGCTATTAGCCGTATTCATCTGAGATAATATAAGAAATAAAAAGTAAGAATGCTATTAGCCGTATTCATCTGAGATAATATAAGAAATAAAAAGTAAGGATGCTATTAGCCGTATTCATCTGAGATAATATAAGAAATAAAAAGTAAGGATGCTATTATCCGTACTCATTTGAGATAATATGAGAAATAAAAAGTAAAAATGCTATTATCCGTACTCATTTGAGATAATATAAGAAATAAAAAGTAAGAATGCTATTAGCCGTACTCATTTGAGATAATATAAGAAATAAAAAGTAAAAATGCTATTATCCGTACTCATTTAAGATAATATAATTATAAGATAAAGAGAAGGCGTAAAAATAAAAAAGTCACAGGTTATTATTAAAGAGTTTTATGAACAGGAGTAAGGCATTAATTTATATGGTCAAACCCCCAAGAAAAACAGTAGGGAAAACTCGTTGACTTTACAAAACGTAACATATAAGTAACACATACGTAAGGAACTATGGAAATGTACACGGAAACATGGTTTGAAAGTAAGATTTCAATGAACTACCGTCCAAAATTAACGCAAAACGTAATTTTAGGTAAATCTTTTAGGATAATTACAATCAAAGCAAAACTATCAATTCAAAGATGATTTAACCTCCCCCCCCCAAAGAAAAGCTATATTGTATAACATTAACTACTACATTGAATCTTCTCTTCAAGAGTTATTTAAATCAGTGCATACATTTGGGGTATCCGTTTAGTTTACTGTTACTGTTACTGTTTACACAAAAGCAAAAGAAGGTTTTGCAGTAGTTTCTTTTGTTAATTATGAATTAATTTTAAGACAATTTAAGTAAAAAACGAATGTTGCTGATAGAATAAGTGGTCGTCATTTCCGAGTAGGGTAGGAAATATAATATTCCTTTGGCGGCTCAGCGGTAAACTCTAGGGCCTATATCGCTAAAATTCTGAGCTCCATCATAGCGTCAGACACAGCTCGCAAAACCCCTTGTGTAGTTTTGCCCTTAAATAAACAACAAAGGGTGATTAAAATGAACTGGAAATATTACATTGTTGGACTTTTGAGCAGAATAACAACAGAACAGAAACAGTTTTATTGGTTATTCCTCAATTGCCAATTCTAGCTTCTCATGAAATAAATATAATATCGGACTTCAAAGAACTTCCATTTATAATTTGTTTGTTGTTAAGTGCAAATATATACAATGGGTTACCTGTGCTGTATCCACCACGGGTATAGAAACTCGGTTTCTAGAGTTATAAGCCAGCAGACTTACCGATGTGCCACTGTAAGGGTGCGGTGGAGGACATTAGTTATCTGTCATAAATGTAAATTTTATTCGTTATTGATCATGATTACAAAAGTGCAAGTCGACTTAAAACAAGATGGCCGATTTTATTGTGCTTTTCGCAGGTTTCTTCAAGTGTCAACTGCTTGAATGGTCAACTAGAAGTAAATATTAATCTCGTGCACGTTCTTCAGAACTCACTAGGAGAGGGAGGAGAAGAAAGAATAGAAGTAGAATGGTCTTCTTCGGATGGACTTCGTTTCCTTCGCAATGGAACTAACACACATCTACTCGTTACAACAATACATGTTAGTACAAAACGGATCTTTATGTAACAATATGTTAGTACACAGAACATCATAATGAAACTCTTGCTTATATGATATTTGAAAACCTTTTATTACGCGATGTGTAACCACCAACTTTACGAAATTTTAATCATGCGTGAATATAGATTTGCAATAGGGGTCACGATTTTCCCGTTTCGCCTCCGTGTTCCGACACTGAAAACTTTTATTTTTATCCATTTGAATGTACAGAAAAATTGGGTAGCTGAATTTACTGCTCGTAGTGGAGCAAAACGAAGGTGAAGAGGTCACACGCATATTCGACGTTTAGAGAATATTTGGTATATTTTGTCTTTGGACAAGAAAAAAAAGAATTCAACAGAGATTACTATACAAGGCTGCAAATCGCTTATAGCTACCATACACTGTCATTCCTACCAACTGCTGGCACCCCAAGTGAGCACTGGCGTCATGTGTAGTCAGCTAAATAACGTGTGAATTGTGAGCTTCTGGCACAATGCCGTGCCTGACTGCTTAATGTTATAACATAATAGTAAAATAACTAAGTTTGATAGAGCAATAAACAATTATTGACTAGTTAAGAGGAAAACACGCATCTGTCTAGCTGCAGCATATAACTAGTCTAGAATTCTGCCGAGATTTCCGACAATGTTTGCAAATTCAGCCTTCAAAGTTCTGCTGTGACGTCACGTCTGCGTTGTAACAGTCTTGGCAACCAGACAACATTGAAATTATTTGTTGACTGGCTTTTCAAGGCAACAATTAAAATGTTTCATACCACGAGATGCACACTCTGTCATTCACGACAACTAATTCATACTAAACATAGAATAACGTACTTTGCACAGTATTTTCTCACTGATGGACACTGTCTTATAGAATACCACAACGTATTTAGGACTTTCGAAATGTTATGCTTACAAGAATGAACACTTTAGTGTTCATGGTTGATCCATAGTTTTGTATTTGATAGGACACTGTAATTTAGTCAGAAGTGTCAGCAGTTTATTACATACGTCATTAATGTTTCTTAGTATTATTATCATGTTACATCGTATCTTCTGCAGTAGTTTTTATTATTTGTTATGTAGCACGAACTATAGTTTCTTTGCTAGTTTTATTATGTTACGCCAACTATGCAATGTCTTTTTACTTTAGTTTTGCTGTTTTATGTTTAATAGGATATCGTTGTTTTTTCCGCACTTTCAAATATTGTATTTGCAGTGCCCTGAAAAAACGTGTTAGGACAAGAAGATACCCTGTCATTCTTTCCAATTTATAGGGTTAATTCTTCCATGCCTTTACAGAATGAATATTTCAACAGTGTTGTAACGTTCCACTGATCTCTGTTGATAAGTGAATGAGCCCAAGGTTAGAATATTTGTCATACATTAGAATTCCCATATACTTGTACTAAGGGCATGTCATAAGGGTTTTGTTTGATCAAATTTATGTTATGAAATAAGTGTCGTGGTACCCCATGCAGTCTTAACCTTACAGAAAGAAGCTAGCAAGGTGCTATTATGTGGTACCAGTGTTTGCAAGAATAAATCAGTTTACTAGTACTCCACTGATAAACCTTGATAAAAACAGAGATTAACAATATATATTAAGCCGTCATGCCACGGCCCAAAAAGCATACAGAATTGTCAGTAGAGCAGAGAGTTCGTATAGAATCTTTATGTGATGTTAGTTGGACTCTCCATCAAATTGCTACAGACTTGAAATGCTCTCCAAACATTGTCAAGTAGACAATAGATCGTGAGACTGAGACACGTGAATCTGAAAATATGAAAGTAAGAGACAGAACATCCAAACTGAGTGGTACTGATGTTAAGTATCTTCGTTTATGTCATTATCAGGACAGAAGGCAGACTGTCACTGATCTCAAGCATGAGATAAACAACCATGCACCAGATGACAGAAAAGTGTCCAAACCTACAGTATGAAGATGACTCAAAGAGAATGAAAAAACTGATCATGTAGCAGTTAAAAACTTTACTCCGGTCTCCAAATATTGTCAGTAAACTAATATTTGTTACAAAGTACAAAAACTGGACTGTTGATGATTAGAAAAGAGTGTTATGAACGGATTAATCCAAGTTTAGAATATTTGATTCAAAGTGTAAGTGTTGTACATCCGGCGGAAGAAATGTGAAATATATTTACCTTAATACATAATACCTACTGTGAAGTATGGGGGAGACATCATAATAAATACTGTGAAGTATGGGGGAGGCATCATAATACCTACTGTAAAGTATGGGGGAGGCATCATAATACCTACTGTGAAGTATGGGGAGACATTATAATACCTACTGTGAAGTATGGGGGAGACATCATAATACCTACCGTGAAGTATGGGGAGGCATTATAATACCTACTGTGAAGTATGGGGGAGACATCATAATACCTACTGTGAAGTATGAGGGAGAGATCATAATACCTACTGTGAAGTATGGGGGAGACATCATAATACCTAGTGTGAAGTATGGGGGAGACATTATAATACCTACTGTGAAGTATGGGGGAGACATCATAATACCTACTGTGAAGTATGGGGGAGAGATCATAATGCCTACTGTGAAGTATGGGGGAGACATCATAATACCTACTGTGAAGTATGGGGGAGAGATCATAATACCTACTGTGAAGTATGGGGGAGAGATCATAATACCTACTGTGAAGTATGGGGGAGACAGCATAATACCTACTGTAAGTATGGGGGAGAGATCATAATACCTACTGTGAAGTATGGGGGAGAGATCATAATACCTACTGTAAAGTATGGGGGAGAGATCATAATACCTACTGTGAAGTATGGGGGAGAGATCATAATACCTACTGTGAAGTATGGGGAGACATCATAATACCTACTGTGAAGTATGGGGGAGACATTATAATACCTAGTGTGAAGTATGGGGAGACATTATAATGGTTTTGAAGCGTTTCCTGCTAAGACCACAGGACGGTGCACTATGAAATACAACATAATTAACATGGCGCTTCAGAGGAAACCGTTTCCTCAGTACTTTGTTAACTGTGTTATATTTAGTATAACATAGATACTTATACGATTGGTTATGTTTCACTAGATATCGCTGGTTTATTTTCCATTGAGTATTAAAGTCGCCGATTTGTGTTACATAAAAAGAAACTCTGATTATACAGATATCACTAGCTGTTGGCGCGCATTTTTATATTGAACAGATATCACTAGCTGTTAGCGCGCATTTTTATATTGAACAGATATCACTAGCTGTTGGCGTGCGTTTTTATATTGAACTTCTATATGTTTTTGGTATAAGTCATCATTCTGTTGGTTATTTAATATAGACTGTATAATGAATTTGTTAGAGGACTTTCATGAAGGTTTTATTAATTTTTTCTAGTCTCCTCCATATGTTTTTGTGGATAAGGACGACCTCGGGAAGCTCGTGTTTTCTGGTTACCTTGTTGAAATAATCGAAACACTCTCAAAGAAGCTGGATTTTAGGTGAACCAACTATGAAAGTATCTTATGTGTTGAGTGGATTACATGTTACAAGAGTAAAGCTATTCCATATAACGATCAAACGCACAAACTAATGAGAGTAGCGAGTTGGAGAGTATATGATCCACATGTGACAAGAAGTGACGTGGGGCGTATTTCCTATGACGTAGGCACATTTGTAATATAATTAAACGAACGTGTAGCTAAAACTAAAATAATTTCTAGAAACATAAACCTTAACAGCAGTATCATCAGTTCTACCTGGTATACACTATTTAAAATCATAATCTGAATTTCGAATCGGTGAATCAGATATGTAACTTCACACCAGTATCATCAGTTCTACCTGGTATACACTATTTAAAATCATAATCTGAATTTCGAATCGGTGAATCAGATATGTAACTTCACACCAGTATCATCAGTTCTACCTGGTATACACTATTTAAAATCATAATCTGAATTTCGAATCGGTGAATCAGATATGTAACTTCACACCAGTATCATCAGTTCTACCTGGTATACACTATTTAAAATCATAATCTGAATTTCGAATCGGTGAATCAGATATGTAACTTCACACCAGTTTCATCAGTTCTACCTGGTATACACTATTTAAAATCATAATCTGAATTTCGAATCGGTGAATCAGATATGGAACTTCACACCAGTATCATCAGTTCTACCTGGTATACACTATTTAAAATCATAATCTGAATTTCGAATCGGTGAATCAGATATGTAACTTCACACCAGTGTCATCAGTTCTACCTGGTATACACTATTTAAAATCATAATCTGAATTTCGAATCGGTGAATCAGATATGTAACTTCACACCAGTTTCATCAGTTCTAACTGGTATACACTATTTAAAATCATAATCTGAATTTCGAATCGGTGAATCAGATATGTAACTTCACACCAGTATCATCAGTTCTATCTGGTATACACTATTTAAAATCATAATCTGAATTTCGAATCGGTGAATCAGATATGTAACTTCACACCAGTTTCATCAGTTCTAACTGGTATACACTATTTAAAATCATAATCTGAATTTCGAATCGGTGAATCAGGTATGTAACTTCACACCAGTTTCATCAGTTCTACCTGGTATACACTATTTAAAATCATAATCTGAATTTCGAATCGGTGAATCAGATATGTAACTTCACACCAGTATCATCAGTTCTACCTGGTATACACCATTTAAAATCATAATCTGAATTTCGAATCGGTGAATCAGATATGTAACTTCACACCAGTTTCATCAGTTCTAACTGGTATACACCACTCTATCACCAATCGCCACCTTGAACTGGTAAATTATGTAGATTGTTGTAGGTGTTCGCGTCGTGTTTTCAACGCCTTTGTAACATTAAAAGTCATTTCTTTACACAGCTTGAAATTCATTTAAAGTGATTTTAACGTTTTACAGGTATACACTTAAAAACATTACCGATGCTTCGTTTGGACTCTATCACCCAGAAACCAGGACCTGGGATGGCATAATCGGGGAGCTAAGTCATGGGGTGAGTACACTGGTGAAAACATTTCACCACTGAGTGAACCATAAAACAACGGTGGTTCTTATGAAAATGGATAAATGTATCGAAGAAAGAGATTTATATATATATTCGCGTAAGTAAAAGTTTATTTTTAGTAAAACTTTCGTAATGTGAGACAAAAATCTGTTTTGAATTTCGCACAAAGCTACACAAGGACTATCTGCGCTAGCCGTCCCTAATTTAACAGTGTAAGACCAGAGGGAAGGCAGCTAGTCATCACCCCCCACCGCCACACACTCTTGGGCTACTCTTTTACCAACGAATAGTGGGATTGATCGTCACATTATAATGCCCCCACGGCTGAAAAGAAGAGCGTGTTTGGTGTGACGAGGATTCGAACCCGCGACCCTCGGATTACGAGTGGAGTGCCTGGCCATGTTGGGCCTGGAGACAAAGTAAGAAAGAATTATGTTGAGGAATGTTGGAAAAAACCCAATCATCTTGTCGACAAAAGCGAAACTTTGGAGTTACAGCACGTGTACAATCTTGACTCAGTTTAAGGGTGTTTGTTAACTTATATATTATTAGAAATGTTATATTGCAAGGAAAATGCGATGCTTGAATTAGAAGTATATGCCAACAGAAATTATTAATGTACTAAGTACTGTGTTGAAATTCCTAAACACGCCTGAAGTCAATGAAGTGTCGTGTAAGCTATAAAAAATCAATAAAAACAAACAAACACGAAGTTTGTTTCACACACACCCGATTCAAAACCGTTTCGGTTAGGTAGTGTATTAAAAACCTACAGATAACCTAACCCTTTTCTGCAAGTACAAAACTTTATTAATTCATGTACCTAGACAAAGATATTTGAATACACAAATTAGTAGGCAACCAACATACGGTTATCATCATATAATTTACCTGGTTGTAGTTATAATTCGATATTCTAAAATGCTCTACACAAATAAGGTGATTTAATATTTTCAACCTCATTCAGGTAATGTATATGGTAACACAAATATAAAGTTAAGTTACCTAGTGGATATAGAAAGGAGAAATTATTAGCTGCTAAACACATACGATGTAAGGCTCCCTTTTGTTTGCCAGTTTTTTAACACATGTCCTTGTGCATTTTTGCAGCTCCGAGAAATTCTTATGGTATCATATTATTGTCATTAATCTACTAATTAGTTTATATGTTGTATAAATGTAACATTTTTCATCCACTGGTCATTTACTTGATACAAATTTATAGCTGCATACAGTCTTTTTTTTATTAAGCGACCTAGTGAACAAAGAAACTTTTAGAAATTGGATTTTTGGCTATCTTAGATTTCCCCTCTTTTTTATCCCCATCTTTAGACATCGGACATTGGCCTTGGAAGCTTCAATCCAACCAAACAACGTGCCACGGTTGTTGATTTTTTGACCCCAAACATCGAGTATGGCGGACTCAGTATTCTTACGTTAAGAAACAAGAGGAACGTCGACAACGTTTCTTCATATGTTAGCACGTTTAACTGGAAAGTTTGGCTATGTTTGATGGTCACCATGGTAATTACTGGGATCTTAACGTTTCTGACCAATCGCGTATATCTTCATAAGCACCATAACGAAGCAGAAGAGGAATATAACAAGTCACCTCTAGACTCTGTGTTATTTATATACGGTGCTTTACTGCAACAAGGTAAACACTATTCATGTTGCATAGTGTGTTTTAAATATAGTTGATAAACGGTATTTTCATTTTGTTGTTTAAACCACAATTAAATAAAGAACGGTCATAAAACGTGACCTTATCTGAATACCTAGAACAATAGGTTTCTTGTCATCAGACTAACCAATTGTACCAGAAACTTTGTTTTCGTATTCGTTAACAAACCTATATTAATTTCGCGAGTGTTTCTCACCAGTTGTTTTGTTTGTCTGTTGTTAAGAGCAAAGCTACACAATGGGCTATTTGTGCTGTGCTCATCACATGTATCGTTTGTTTTGGTTTATTTTTTGAATTTCGCACAAAGCTACTCGAGGGCTATCTGCACTCGCCGTCCCTAATTTAGCAGTGTAAGACTAGAGGGAAAGCAGCTAGTCATCACCACCCACCGCCAACTCTTTGGCTACTCTATTGCCAACGAATAGTGGGATTGAACGTCACATGATAACGCCTCCATGGCTGAAAGGACGAGTATGTTTGGTGCGACCGGGATTCGAACCCGTGACCCTCAGATTACGCCTTAACGTCGAATGCCTTAACCCATCTGGCCATGCCGGGCCATCACGTATATCGAAGCTGTTTGTTTGTTTTTTTAGCGTTGGAAGCTTTCAAAACTTACCGCTGGGAGGCCTTAGTGTCTAGGCTTCATTTCGTAAATTTTCTCATCCACATGATTGTAAGTGACAACCGAAAGTAATCGATCTTAGAAGACTTTGACTGATTAACAAACATACTGACTGATAACTATGCAAGGGTTGGACAAAATGTTTGTTTGTTGTCAAGCACAAACTCGCATTACCTGAGCTATGCCCACCACGGGAATCGAGATCCGGACTTCAGTGTTTTTATCCCACAAACATACCGTTGAGAACAGGGTAAAAATGAGAAAACAAAAATAGCAATGGGGTAAGTAGGGTTTATATGATAGGGTACCTTAGGGTACCTGTTTTGTTTTTTCTTGTTTCTTTTGCGAGTTCTTTGTTTATTCGAATTTCGTGCAGGTTAATTTGAAGGCCATCTGCTCTAGCCGTCCTTAATTTTGACATTACAGACTAGAGGGAAGGTAATTTGTTAACATCAGCTATCGCCATCTCTGGTTTTTATTTTTTATCAACGAGTATAATGCCCCAACGGTTGGAAAAGCGAGCATGGTCGGTGTTGGGATTAGAGCCACCTAACCACAAGGTGCAAATAGGGACCCTAACCACCAGTCCATGTCAGGCACCTTACTTTGTAAAACGTTTCTGTTGTCAGACACAAAGTTACACAATATCTCATCTGTCCTAAAAATTAATTATTCGCACTAGAATGTATTAGGTATATTATTAAATAAGCACTAGAACTGTGTATGCGTGTGTTCCATTAGACTTTTGATACTGTCTAATATTAATCACTGGTTGACGTATTCGTTCAATGCAGGGGAAAGACACAGGAGGCATCCAGGGTATACACCAGTTGACAGATACAATTTGAAAATTCCCACAGCACTCCATTGGGGGGCCCTAAGGTACATATCAAAGTAATTTATCAGTATTAAGCGAATACACGCACACACGGAGAAATGTGTCAAATAATGCTTTAGTTTAATGGATTTTGGTAATTAGGTTTGTTAGAAAAGGAATTATGCGAAAACAAACAGGCTACATAATAGGCTACCTGCAGTTTATTTTCCACAGAGATAGAATCTCGAATTCTAGCATTATAAGCCTTCAAGCTGAACCTCTGGATGCCTAAATAAAATGGAGTTCTGACGTTTTTGTATTGAAAATGAAAAAATATATGCGTAGAAGTAAATAAATGTTCTGAAGGAGAAGAAAAATATCCAAGAAAAGTTAATAAAAACGAATAAAAATTCGTTTCCATCAGCGAAGATAAACTAGTATCCACATTATCTTGTAATCACATTATCTTGTGAGTGGAACAATTCTTCTGAGCAATTAATAATTGAATTCGTTCTTTTATAACGTTTCCCAGAACAAAGCCTAAGCACGTGTACTAACATCCATCTTCATGATTAAAAATAAAAGCTGATGAGAACCTTTTACTTTTTTTTATCGATTCAGTGAACTGTATGAAACTTATTCCTTCCTAATTTCTGAATAATTAAAATTCAATATAATTTTGTCTTACCGAAGACGAAATGAAATAAGTATTTAGAAAAATAAGTTCCCCTGCTGATTTCGAAAGAATAACGCCAGGAGGCAGGTCTACTGAAGATATTCGACTGTTAGATATTTATACATTGGAGCGTAAGTAAGAATCTGTTACTTAAACGACGAGTACAAGGTTATACCGATTGTTTGAATCTCGACTTATGAAAAGCTGAAGTATCTTATTTATTGTTGACAATGGTTATTCTTTTCGGACCTCCCTGTCACTTTGAACATGTGGGCGGCAGACCACATAACAGTCAAACATCTAGTGTACGTCGAACAATATTGGAAATGTACTCGAACCTAGAATTAGAGCGCTATTTTACACGATCTCCAAGTGGGGTCGATAGAAGCGCCCTCACGCGCTGGCTAAATGAATTACTAAATGACATGTGAGAGAATTGAATTTAAACTTGAAATCTGGAGAAAAACAAACTTGAAAGAAATCTAGGCATGACTGTTTTTGTTTTGTTTTTGAATTTCGCCCAAAACTACACGAAGACTATCTGCGCTAGCCGTCCATGATTTAGCAATGTAAGACTAGATGGACTGCAGGTAGTCATCACCACCTATTGACAACTATACGCTTTTACAAACGAATAGTTGGATACTGTTACTTTATAACGTCCCCACGCCTGAAAGGGCCAGCATGTTTGGTATGACAGGAATTCGAACCTGCGATCCTCAAATTACGAATTGAGCACCATTACCACCTGGCCATGCCGGGCTCAAGCAAAACTGAGGAACGTTTTTAGTTATCAAAGTACAATATGGACTACAAAAAAACATCAAAAATATCCAATTGTAAAAAAAAAAGAAAAAAGGCCCCCTCAGCGGCACAACGTTATGTCTGCCGGCTTATAATGCTAGAATTCAGGCTTCGATACCCTTAGTGGGCAAAGCACAAATTGCCCATTGTGTTGCTTTGTGCTTAACTTGAAAACAATAACAGAAAAGAAAATGTATAATAAATTATCTAGTTCGTAGAACAACATACCCGTTTGTTAACCCACAGGTTCAATGTTTGACTTCTGTAGAGCATCAAAAAGTAATTTCTCATTAGAATCCTAACCCAAAGAGTACAGCGAGGCTTACAAGATTAAGCGCAATGTTTCAATAAATATTCGTAGCTTTGAACAAGTTCGCTAAAATTACTTATAGTCTTGCATGCAAAAATGTTGCAAGTCGAGGGAGAATCTTTATATTTCATCCGATGGATAACGTTTCGTTTTATTGGATAATGAAATAGTTCTACATAAGATAAAGACGACAGTGAAGTGATTGCGTTTTCAGTGTAAATCGGAAACTAGTGTATGGTTAAGAAGTTGTTTGAAATAAAAAAATTTTTTTAAAGGTGCGGATGGAACACCTAATGAGATGCCCAGTCGAATTATATTCATCACTTGGTGGATTCTTTGTGTCATTTTCTATGCTTGCTACACCGCAGTTCTTACGTCATCCTTCACAGTGAAGGAGTATCCTGTTCGCATCAACTCGGTTGAAGAACTTCTGGACATTCCTGACTATATATTCGGAACGAGGCGAGGAACATATCACATGGGTTACATTGAGGTATCATAAACTTACAAAATTACAGATTCCTATTTAATATCCTTGTACTATTGTCTGATATACATGGAAGGCTTTACCTACTGAACATTGTGTTCGTGTATTCTCAACTGTAATAAGATACCACACTTTACTTATCACGGCTGGGTAGGACTTGTTGCCAGTCTCTTTGTGGATGGTCCTGGTGTCTCATATTGTTACAATTTATTTATCACTGTAACTAAGTACAAAATAAATACACTTCTAGAGGAATTGAAGTTCTCGATCCGAATACATTTTTATGATCCAAATTTACGAATATTTTGCGTAAGAAAGGGTTTTTACATACCCTTCTCCAAAACAATCTTTATTTGCATCGTAATGTATACGAAACGCTAAATAATGTCAAAATGTAGTGTTTTTGGTTTTGCATTCTATTCAGCAGCGACTTCAAAGTCTTTGGATGTCATATAAGTTACAGATTTGCACACACACTCTCGTAGTAATTAGGTCAGCTAAAGGAATCATTGTAAGCGTCTCAAAATATATCATTAGATGTACTGGTAACTTTGTTTATTCATATATGGTAATCAGATAAAGCGTTAATAACGTTATCTATGGAGTCTTGGATAATTATTATAGAAAAGTAATTTTCGTATTTGACAAATAACACTGCAAGATTAAAAATAGCTATACTACTGAAGTACAGTATTCTAATATTAATAACCAAACAATAAATTTGACAGAAAACTATATAAGATGGCCAGGGGACACTTGAGAATTAAAAACAAAACTTAAGATAGTTTTAATTTTGGAGAAACGTGAAGATTGACAAATAATACCTTCAAGTAATATCTTATAGTAATACCTTCAAGTAATACCTTCTAGTAATACCTTCAAGTAATACCTTCTAGTAATACCTTTTAGTAATACCTTCAAGTAATTACTTCAAGTAATACCTTCTAGTAATACCTTCAAGTAATACCTTCTAGTAATACCTTCAAGTAATACCTTCTAGTAATACCTTCTAGTAATACCTTCAAGTAATACCTTCTAGTAATATCTTCTAGTAATACCTTCAAGTAATACCTTCTAGTAATACCTTCAAGTAATACCTTCTAGTAATACCTTCAAGTAATACCTACTAGTAATACCTTCTAGTAATACCTTCAAGTAATACCTACTAGTAATACTTTCTAGTAATACCTACTAGTAATACCTTCTAATAATAACTTCAAGTAATACCTACTAGTAATACCTTCTAGTAATACCTTCAAGTAATACCTTCTAGTAATACCTTCAAGTAACACCTTATAGTAATACCTTCAAGTAATACATTCTAGTAATACTTTCAAGTAATACCTTCTAGTAATACCTTCAAGTAATACCTTCTAGTAATACCTACTAGTAATACCTTCTAGTAATACCTTCAAGTAATACCTACTAGTAATACCTTCAAGTGATACTTACTAGTAATACTTTCTAGTAATACCTACTAGTAATACCTTCTAATAATAACTTCAAGTGTACCTACTAGTAATACCTTCTAGTAATACCTTCAAGTAATACCTTCTAGTAATACCTTCAAGTAACACCTTTCTAGTAATACCTTTTCAGGTAATGCCTTCTAGTAATACCTTCAAGTAATACCTTCTAGTAATACATTTTAGTAATACCTTGAAGTAATACCTTCTAGTAATACCTTCTAGTGATACCTTCAAGTAATACCTTCTAGTAATACCTTCAAGTAACACCTTCTAGTAATACCTTCAAGTAATACCTTCTAGTAATATCTTCAAGTAATACCTTCAAGTAACACCTTATAGTAATACCTTCAAGTAATACATTCTAGTAATACTTTCAAGTAATACCTTCTAGTAATACCTTCAAGTAATACCTTCTAGTAATACCTACTAGTAATACCTTCTAGTAATACCTTCAAGTAATACCTACTAGTAATACCTTCAAGTAATACCTACTAGTAATACTTTCTAGTAATACCTACTAGTAATACCTTCTAATAATAACTTCAAGTGTACCTGCTAGTAATACCTTCTAGTAATACCTTCAAGTAATACCTTCTAGTAATACCTTCAAGTAACACCTTCTAGTAATACCTTCAAGTAATACCTTCTAGTAATACCTTCAAGTAATACCTTCTAGTAATACATTTTAGTAATACCTTGAAGTAATACCTTCTAGTGATACCTTCAAGTAATACCTTCTAGTAATACCTTCAAGTAACACCTTCTAGTAATACCTTCTAGTAATACCTTCAAGTAATACCTTCTAGTAATATCTTCAAGTAATACCTTCTAGTAATACTTTCAAGTAATACCTTCTAGTAATACTTTCAAGTAATACCTTCTAGTAATACTTTCAAGTAATACCTTCTAGTAATAGTAATAGTGACAGACAATAGTAAACATCGAGATAGAGTGATAGACACACAACAGACCAACCAAGGCTAAGGAATGCGTAGTGACAGACAATAGTAAACATCAAGACAGACACACAACAGACTAACCAACTCTAAGGAATACGTAGTGACAGACAATAGTAAACATCAAGACAGACACACAACAGAGTAACCAACTCTAAGGAATACGTAGTGACAGACAATAGTAAACATCAAGACATACACACAACAGACTAACCAACTCTAAGGAATACGTAGTGACAGACAATAGTAAACATCAAGACATACACACAACAGACTAACCAACTCTAAGGAATACGTAGTGACAGACAATAGTAAACATCAAGACAGACACACAACAGACTAACCAACTCTAAGGAATACGTAGTGACAGACAATAGTAAACATCAAGACAGACACACAACAGACTAACCAACTCTAAGGAATACGTAGTGACAGACAATAGTAAACATCAAGACAGACACACAACAGAGTAACCAACTCTAAGGAATACGTAGTGACAGACAATAGTAAACATCAAGACATACACACAACAGACTAACCAACTCTAAGGAATACGTAGTGACAGACAATAGTAAACATCAAGACATACACACAACAGAGTAACCAACTCTAAGGAATACGTAGTGACAGACAATAGTAAACATCAAGACAGACACACAACAGACCAACCAAGTCTAAGGAATACGTAGTAACAGACAATAGTAAACATCAAGACAGACACACAACAGAGTAACCAACTCTAAGGAATACGTAGTGACAGACAATAGTAAACATCAAGACATACACACAACAGACTAACCAACTCTAAGGAATACGTAGTGACAGACAATAGTAAACATCAAGACATACACACAACAGACTAACCAACTCTAAGGAATACGTAGTAACAGACAATAGTAAACATCAAGACAGACACACAACAGACCAACCAAGTCTAAGGAATACGTAGTAACAGACAATAGTAAACATCAAGACAGACACACAACAGAGTAACCAACTCTAAGGAATACGTAGTGACAGACAATAGTAAACATCAAGACATACACACAACAGACTAACCAACTCTAAGGAATACGTAGTGACAGACAATAGTAAACATCAAGACAGACACACAACAGAGTAACCAACTCTAAGGAATACGTAGTGACAGACAATAGTAAACATCAAGACATACACACAACAGACTAGCCAACTCTAAGGAATACGTAGTGACAGACAATAGTAAACATCAAGACATACACACAACAGACTAACCAACTCTAAGGAATACGTAGTGACAGACAATAGTAAACATCAAGACATACACACAACAGACTAACCAACTCTAAGGAATACGTAGTGACAGACAATAGTAAACATCAAGACATACACACACCAGACTAACCAACTCTAAGGAATACGTAGTAACAGACAATAGTAAACATCAAGACAGACACACAACAGAGTAACCAACTCTAAGGAATACGTAGTGACAGACAATAGTAAACATCAAGACAGACACACAACAGACCAACCAAGTCTAAGGAATACGTAGTAACAGACAATAGTAAACATCAAGACAGACACACAACAGAGTAACCAACTCTAAGGAATACGTAGTGACAGACAATAGTAAACATCAAGACATACACACAACAGACTAACCAACTCTAAGGAATACGTAGTGACAGACAATAGTAAACATCAAGACAGACACACAACAGAGTAACCAACTCTAAGGAATACGTAGTGACAGATAATAGTAAACATCAAGACATACACACAACAGACTAACCAACTCTAAGGAATACGTAGTGACAGACAATAGTAAACATCAAGACATACACACAACAGACTAACCAACTCTAAGGAATACGTAGTAACAGACAATAGTAAACATCAAGACAGACACACAACAGACTAACCAAGTCTAAGGAATACGTAGTGACAGACAATAGTAAACATCAAGACAGACACACAACAGAGTAACCAACTCTAAGGAATACGTAGTGACAGACAATAGTAAACATCAAGACATACACACAACAGACTAACCAACTCTAAGGAATACGTAGTGACAGACAATAGTAAACATCAAGACAGACACACAACAGACTAACCAACTCTAAGGAATACGTAGTGACAGACAATAGTAAACATCAAGACATACACACAACAGACTAACCAACTCTAAGGAATACGTAGTGACAGACAATAGTAAACATCAAGACATACACACAACAGACTAACCAACTCTAAGGAATACGTAGTGACAGACAATAGTAAACATCAAGACAGACACACAACAGACTAACCAACTCTAAGGAATACGTAGTGACAGACAATAGTAAACATCAAGACATACACACACCAGACTAACCAACTCTAAGGAATACGTAGTAACAGACAATAGTAAACATCAAGACAGACACACAACAGAGTAACCAACTCTAAGGAATACGTAGTGACAGACAATAGTAAACATCAAGACAGACACACAACAGACAAACCAAGTCTAAGGAATACGTAGTAACAGACAATAGTAAACATCAAGACAGACACACAACAGAGTAACCAACTCTAAGGAATACGTAGTGACAGACAATAGTAAACATCAAGACATACACACAACAGACTAACCAACTCTAAGGAATACGTAGTGACAGACAATAGTAAACATCAAGACAGACACACAACAGAGTAACCAACTCTAAGGAATACGTAGTGACAGACAATAGTAAACATCAAGACATACACACAACAGACTAACCAACTCTAAGGAATACGTAGTGACAGACAATAGTAAACATCAAGACATACACACAACAGACTAACCAACTCTAAGGAATACGTAGTAACAGACAATAGTAAACATCAAGACAGACACACAACAGACTAACCAACTCTAAGGAATACGTAGTGACAGACAATAGTAAACATCAAGACAGACACACAACAGAGTAACCAACTCTAAGGAATACGTAGTGACAGACAATAGTAAACATCAAGACATACACACAACAGACTAACCAACTCTAAGGAATACGTAGTGACAGACAATAGTAAACATCAAGACAGACACACAACAGACTAACCAACTCTAAGGAATACGTAGTGACAGACAATAGTAAACATCAAGACATACACACAACAGACTAACCAACTCTAAGGAATACGTAGTGACAGACAATAGTAAACATCAAGACATACACACAACAGACTAACCAACTCTAAGGAATACGTAGTGACAGACAATAGTAAACATCAAGACAGACACACAACAGACTAACCAACTCTAAGGAATACGTAGTGACAGACAATAGTAAACATCAAGACATACACACAACAGACTAACCAACTCTAAGGAATACGTAGTGACAGACAATAGTAAACATCAAGACATACACACAACAGACTAACCAACTCTAAGGAATACGTAGTAACAGACAATAGTAAACATCAAGACAGACACACAACAGAGTAACCAACTCTAAGGAATACGTAGTGACAGACAATAGTAAACATCAAGACATACACACAACAGACTAACCAACTCTAAGGAATACGTAGTGACAGACAATAGTAAACATCAAGACAGACACACAACAGAGTAACCAACTCTAAGGAATACGTAGTGACAGACAATAGTAAACATCAAGACAGACACACAACAGACTAACCAACTCTAAGGAATACGTAGTGACAGACAATAGTAAACATCAAGACATACACACAACAGACTAACCAACTCTAAGGAATACGTAGTAACAGACAATAGTAAACATCAAGACAGACACACAACAGAGTAACCAACTCTAAGGAATACGTAGTGACAGACAATAGTAAACATCAAGACAGACACACAACAGACTAACCAACTCTAAGGAATACGTAGTGACAGACAATAGTAAACATCAAGACAGACACACAACAGACTAACCAACTCTAAGGAATACGTAGTGACAGACAATAGTAAACATCAAGACATACACACAACAGACTAACCAACTCTAAGGAATACGTAGTAACAGACAATAGTAAACATCAAGACAGACACACAACAGAGTAACCAACTCTAAGGAATACGTAGTGACAGACAATAGTAAACATCAAGACATACACACAACAGACTAACCAACTCTAAGGAATACGTAGTAACAGACAATAGTAAACATCAAGACAGACACACAACAGAGTAACCAACTCTAAGGAATACGTAGTGACAGACAATAGTAAACATCAAGACAGACACACAACAGACTAACCAACTCTAAGGAATACGTAGTGACAGACAATAGTAAACATCAAGACAGACACACAACAGAGTAACCAACTCTAAGGAATACGTAGTGACAGACAATAGTAAACATCAAGACATACACACAACAGACTAACCAACTCTAAGGAATACGTAGTAACAGACAATAGTAAACATCAAGACAGACACACAACAGACTAACCAACTCTAAGGAATACGTAGTGACAGACAATAGTAAACATCAAGACAGACACACAACAGACTAACCAACTCTAAGGAATACGTAGTGACAGACAATAGTAAACATCAAGACATACAAACACCAGACTAACCAACTCTAAGGAATACGTAGTGACAGACAATAGTAAACATCAAGACATACACACAACAGACTAACCAACTCTAAGGAATACGTAGTAACAGACAATAGTAAACATCAAGACAGACACACAACAGACTAACCAACTCTAAGGAATACGTAGTGACAGACAATAGTAAACATCAAGACAGACACACAACAGACTAACCAACTCTAAGGAATACGTAGTGACAGACAATAGTAAACATCAAGACAGACACACAACAGACTAACCAACTCTAAGGAATACGTAGTGACAGACAATAGTAAACATCAAGACAGACACACAACAGACTAACCAACTCTAAGGAATACGTAGTGACAGACAATAGTAAACATCAAGACATACACACACCAGACTAACCAACTCTAAGGAATACGTAGTGACAGACAATAGTAAACATCAAGACATACACACAACAGACTAACCAACTCTAAGGAATACGTAGTAACAGACAATAGTAAACATCAAGACAGACACACAACAGACTAACCAACTCTAAGGAATACGTAGTGACAGACAATAGTAAACATCAAGACATACACACAACAGAGTAACCAACTCTAAGGAATACGTAGTGACAGACAATAGTAAACATCAAGACAGACACACAACAGAGTAACCAACTCTAAGGAATACGTAGTGACAGACAATAGTAAACATCAAGACAGACACACAACAGACTAACCAACTCTAAGGAATACGTAGTGACAGACAATAGTAAACATCAAGACAGACACAAGGAATACAACAGACAATAACCAACTCTAAGGAATACGTAGTGACAGACAATAGTAAACATCAAGACATACACACAACAGACTAACCAACTCTAAGGAATACGTAGTGACAGACAATAGTAAACATCAAGACATACACACAACAGACTAACCAACTCTAAGGAATACGTAGTGACAGACAATAGTAAACATCAAGACAGACACACAACAGACTAACCAACTCTAAGGAATACGTAGTAACAGACAATAGTAAACATCAAGACAGACACACAACAGACTAACCAACTCTAAGGAATACGTAGTGACAGACAATAGTAAACATCAAGACAGACACACAACAGACTAACCAACTCTAAGGAATACGTAGTGACAGACAATAGTAAACATCAAGACAGACACACAACAGACTAACCAACTCTAAGGAATACGTAGTGACAGACAATAGTAAACATCAAGACAGACACACAACAGACTAACCAACTCTAAGGAATACGTAGTGACAGACAATAGTAAACATCAAGACATACACACAACAGACTAACCAACTCTAAGGAATACGTAGTGACAGACAATAGTAAACATCAAGACAGACACACAACAGACTAACCAACTCTAAGGAATACGTAGTGACAGACAATAGTAAACATCAAGACATACACACAACAGACTAACCAACTCTAAGGAATACGTAGTGACAGACAATAGTAAACATCAAGACATACACACAACAGACTAACCAACTCTAAGGAATACGTAGTGACAGACAATAGTAAACATCAAGACATACACACAACAGACTAACCAACTCTAAGGAATACGTAGTGACAGACAATAGTAAACATCAAGACATACACACAACAGACTAACCAACTCTAAGGAATACGTAGTGACAGACAATAGTAAACATCAAGACAGACACACAAACAGACTAACCAACTCTAAGGAATACGTAGTGACAGACAATAGTAAACATCAAGACATACACACAACAGACTAACCAACTCTAAGGAATACGTAGTGACAGACAATAGTAAACATCAAGACATACACACAACAGACTAACCAACTCTAAGGAATACGTAGTGACAGACAATAGTAAACATCAAGACAGACACACAACAGACTAACCAACTCTAAGGAATACGTAGTGACAGACAATAGTAAACATCAAGACAGACACACAACAGACTAACCAACTCTAAGGAATACGTAGTGACAGACAATAGTAAACATCAAGACATACACACAACAGACTAACCAACTCTAAGGAATACGTAGTGACAGACAATAGTAAACATCAAGACAGACCAACAAGGAATACGTAGTGACAACAGAAACATCAAGACAGACAACAACAGACTAACCAACTCTAAGGAATACGTAGTGACAGACAATAGTAAACATCAAGACATACACACAACAGACTAACCAACTCTAAGGAATACGTAGTGACAGACAATAGTAAACATCAAGACATACACACAACAGACTAACCAACTCTAAGGAATACGTAGTGACAGACAATAGTAAACATCAAGACATACACACAACAGACTAACCAACTCTAAGGAATACGTAGTGACAGACAATAGTAAACATCAAGACAGACACACAACAGACTAACCAACTCTAAGGAATACGTAGTGACAGACAATAGTAAACATCAAGACATACACACAACAGACTAACCAACTCTAAGGAATACGTAGTGACAGACAATAGTAAACATCAAGACAGACACACAACAGACTAACCAACTCTAAGGAATACGTAGTGACAGACAATAGTAAACATCAAGACAGACAATACACACAACAGACTAACCAACTCTAAGGAATAGGAATACGTATACGTAGTGACAGACAATAGTAAACATCAAGACAGACACACAACAGACTAACCAACTCTAAGGAATACGTAGTGACAGACAATAGTAAACATCAAGACAGACACACAACAGACTAACCAACTCTAAGGAATACGTAGTGACAGACAATAGTAAACATCAAGACAGACACACAACAGACTAACCAACTCTAAGGAATACGTAGTGACAGACAATAGTAAACATCAAGACAGACACACAACAGAGTAACCAACTCTAAGGAATACGTAGTGACAGACAATAGTAAACATCAAGACAGACACACAACAGACTAACCAACTCTAAGGAATACGTAGTGACAGACAATAGTAAACATCAAGACAGACACACAACAGACTAACCAACTCTAAGGAATACGTAGTGACAGACAATAGTAAACATCAAGACATACACACAACAGACTAACCAACTCTAAGGAATACGTAGTGACAGACAATAGTAAACATCAAGACAGACACACAACAGACTAACCAACTCTAAGGAATACGTAGTGACAGACAATAGTAAACATCAAGACAGACACACAACAGAGTAACCAACTCTAAGGAATACGTAGTGACAGACAATAGTAAACATCAAGACATACACACAACAGACTAACCAACTCTAAGGAATACGTAGTGACAGACAATAGTAAACATCAAGACAGACACACAACAGACTAACCAACTCTAAGGAATACGTAGTGACAGACAATAGTAAACATCAAGACAGACACACAACAGACTAACCAACTCTAAGGAATACGTAGTGACAGACAATAGTAAACATCAAGACAGACACACAACAGACTAACCAACTCTAAGGAATACGTAGTGACAGACAATAGTAAACATCAAGACAGACACACAACTAACCAACTCTAAGGAATACGTAACAGACAACTCTAACCAACTCTAAGGAATACGTAGTGACAGACAATAGTAAACATCAAGACAGACACACAACAGACTAACCAACTCTAAGGAATACGTAGTGACAGACAATAGTAAACATCAAGACAGACACACAACAGACTAACCAACTCTAAGGAATACGTAGTGACAGACAATAGTAAACATCAAGACAGACACACAACAGACTAACCAACTCTAAGGAATACGTAGTGACAGACAATAGTAAACATCAAGACAGACACACAACAGACTAACCAACTCTAAGGAATACGTAGTGACAGACAATAGTAAACATCAAGACAGACACACAACAGACTAACCAACTCTAAGGAATACGTAGTGACAGACAATAGTAAACATCAAGACAGACACACAACAGACTAACCAACTCTAAGGAATACGTAGTGACAGACAATAGTAAACATCAAGACATACACACAACAGACTAACCAACTCTAAGGAATACGTAGTGACAGACAATAGTAAACATCAAGACAGACACACAACAGACTAACCAACTCTAAGGAATACGTAGTGACAGACAATAGTAAACATCAAGACAGACACACAACAGACTAACCAACTCTAAGGAATACGTAGTGACAGACAATAGTAAACATCAAGACAGACACACAACAGACTAACCAACTCTAAGGAATACGTAGTGACAGACAATAGTAAACATCAAGACATACACACAACAGACTAACCAACTCTAAGGAATACGTAGTGACAGACAATAGTAAACATCAAGACATACACACAACAGAGTAACCAACTCTAAGGAATACGTAGTGACAGACAATAGTAAACATCAAGACAGACACACAACAGACTAACCAACTCTAAGGAATACGTAGTGACAGACAATAGTAAACATCAAGACAGACACACAACAGACTAACCAACTCTAAGGAATACGTAGTGACAGACAATAGTAAACATCAAGACATACACACAACAGACTAACCAACTCTAAGGAATACGTAGTGACAGACAATAGTAAACATCAAGACAGACACACAACAGACTAACCAACTCTAAGGAATACGTAGTGACAGACAATAGTAAACATCAAGACAGACACACAACAGACTAACCAACTCTAAGGAATACGTAGTGACAGACAATAGTAAACATCAAGACAGACACACAACAGACTAACCAACTCTAAGGAATACGTAGTGACAGACAATAGTAAACATCAAGACAGACACACAACAGACTAACCAACTCTAAGGAATACGTAGTGACAGACAATAGTAAACATCAAGACATACACACAACAGACTAACCAACTCTAAGGAATACGTAGTGACAGACAATAGTAAACATCAAGACAGACACACAACAGACTAACCAACTCTAAGGAATACGTAGTGACAGACAATAGTAAACATCAAGACATACACACAACAGACTAACCAACTCTAAGGAATACGTAGTGACAGACAATAGTAAACATCAAGACATACACACAACAGACTAACCAACTCTAAGGAATACGTAGTGACAGACAATAGTAAACATCAAGACAGACACACAACAGACTAACCAACTCTAAGGAATACGTAGTGACAGACAATAGTAAACATCAAGACAGACACACAACAGACTAACCAACTCTAAGGAATACGTAGTGACAGACAATAGTAAACATCAAGACAGACACACAACAGACTAACCAACTCTAAGGAATACGTAGTGACAGACAATAGTAAACATCAAGACAGACACACAACAGACTAACCAACTCTAAGGAATACGTAGTGACAGACAATAGTAAACATCAAGACAGACACACAACAGACTAACCAACTCTAAGGAATACGTAGTGACAGACAATAGTAAACATCAAGACAGACACACAACAGACTAACCAACTCTAAGGAATACGTAGTGACAGACAATAGTAAACATCAAGACATACACACAACAGACTAACCAACTCTAAGGAATACGTAGTGACAGACAATAGTAAACATCAAGACAGACACACAACAGACTAACCAACTCTAAGGAATCTAAGGAATACGTAGTGACAGACAATAGTAAACATCAAGACAGACACACAACAGACTAACCAACTCTAAGGAATACGTAGTGACAGACAATAGTAAACATCAAGACAGACACACAACAGACTAACCAACTCTAAGGAATACGTAGTGACAGACAATAGTAAACATCAAGACAGACACACAACAGACTAACCAACTCTAAGGAATACGTAGTGACAGACAATAGTAAACATCAAGACAGACACACAACAGACTAACCAACTCTAAGGAATACGTAGTGACAGACAATAGTAAACATCAAGACAGACACACAACAGACTAACCAACTCTAAGGAATACGTAGTGACAGACAATAGTAAACATCAAGACAGACACACAACAGACTAACCAACTCTAAGGAATACGTAGTGACAGACAATAGTAAACATCAAGACAGACACACAACAGACTAACCAACTCTAAGGAATACGTAGTGACAGACAATAGTAAACATCAAGACAGACACACAACAGACTAACCAACTCTAAGGAATACGTAGTGACAGACAATAGTAAACATCAAGACATACACACAACAGACTAACCAACTCTAAGGAATACGTAGTAGTACAGACAATAGTAAACATCAAGACATCAAGACACACAACAGACTAACCAACTCTAAGGAATACGTAGTGACAGACAATAGTAAACATCAAGACAGACACACAACAGACTAACCAACTCTAAGGAATACGTAGTGACAGACAATAGTAAACATCAAGACAGACACACAACAGACTAACCAACTCTAAGGAATACGTAGTGACAGACAATAGTAAACATCAAGACAGACACACAACAGACTAACCAACTCTAAGGAATACGTAGTGACAGACAATAGTAAACATCAAGACATACACACAACAGACTAACCAACTCTAAGGAATACGTAGTGACAGACAATAGTAAACATCAAGACAGACACACAACAGAGTAACCAACTCTAAGGAATACGTAGTAACAGACAATAGTAAACATCAAGACATACACACAACAGACTAACCAACTCTAAGGAATACGTAGTGACAGACAATAGTAAACATCAAGACAGACACACAACAGACTAACCAACTCTAAGGAATACGTAGTGACAGACAATAGTAAACATCAAGACATACACACAACAGACTAACCAACTCTAAGGAATACGTAGTGACAGACAATAGTAAACATCAAGACATACACACAACAGACTAACCAACTCTAAGGAATACGTAGTGACAGACAATAGTAAACATCAAGACAGACACACAACAGACTAACCAACTCTAAGGAAATACGTAGTGACAGACAATAGTAAACATCAAGACATACACACAACAGAGTAACCAACTCTAAGGAATACGTAGTGACAGACAATAGTAAACATCAAGACATACACACAACAGACTAACCAACTCTAAGGAATACGTAGTGACAGACAATAGTAAACATCAAGACAGACACACAACAGACTAACCAACTCTAAGGAATACGTAGTAGTGACAGACAATAACCAACTCTAAGTAACACATCAAGACAGACACACAACAGACTAACCAACTCTAAGGAATACGTAGTGACAGACAATAGTAAACATCAAGACATACACACAACAGAGTAACCAACTCTAAGGAATACGTAGTGACAGACAATAGTAAACATCAAGACATACACACAACAGACTAACCAACTCTAAGGAATACGTAGTGACAGACAATAGTAAACATCAAGACATACACACAACAGACTAACCAACTCTAAGGAATACGTAGTGACAGACAATAGTAAACATCAAGACATACACACAACAGACTAACCAACTCTAAGGAATACGTAGTGACAGACAATAGTAAACATCAAGACATACACACAACAGACTAACCAACTCTAAGGAATACGTAGTGACAGACAATAGTAAACATCAAGACATACACACAACAGACTAACCAACTCTAAGGAATACGTAGTGACAGACAATAGTAAACATCAAGACAGACACACAACAGACTAACCAACTCTAAGGAATACGTAGTGACAGACAATAGTAAACATCAAGACAGACACACAACAGACTAACCAACTCTAAGGAATACGTAGTGACAGACAATAGTAAACATCAAGACATACACACAACAGAGTAACCAACTCTAAGGAATACGTAGTGACAGACAATAGTAAACATCAAGACATACACACAACAGACTAACCAACTCTAAGGAATACGTGACAGACAATAGTACAGACAATAGTAAACATCTAAGAATACATACAATGAACTCTAAGGAATAAGTGACAGACAATAGTAAACATCAAGACAGACACACAACAGACTAACCAACTCTAAGGAATACGTAGTGACAGACAATAGTAAACATCAAGACAGACACACAACAGACTAACCAACTCTAAGGAATACGTAGTGACAGACAATAGTAAACATCAAGACATACACACAACAGACTAACCAACTCTAAGGAATACGTAGTGACAGACAATAGTAAACATCAAGACATACACACAACAGACTAACCAACTCTAAGGAATACGTAGTGACAGACAATAGTAAACATCAAGACATACACACAACAGACTAACCAACTCTAAGGAATACGTAGTGACAGACAATAGTAAACATCAAGACAGACACACAACAGACTAACCAACTCTAAGGAATACGTAGTGACAGACAATAGTAAACATCAAGACATACACACAACAGACTAACCAACTCTAAGGAATACGTAGTGACAGACAATAGTAAACATCAAGACATACACACAACAGACTAACCAACTCTAAGGAATACGTAGTGACAGACAATAGTAAACATCAAGACATACACACAACAGACTAACCAACTCTAAGGAATACGTAGTGACAGACAATAGTAAACATCAAGACATACACACAACAGACTAACCAACTCTAAGGAATACGTAGTGACAGACAATAGTAAACATCAAGACAGACACACAACAGACTAACCAACTCTAAGGAATACGTAGTGACAGACAATAGTAAACATCAAGACAGACACACAACAGACTAACCAACTCTAAGGAATACGTAGTGACAGACAATAGTAAACATCAAGACAGACACACAACAGACTAACCAACTCTAAGGAATACGTAGTGACAGACAATAGTAAACATCAAGACAGACACACAACAGACTAACCAACTCTAAGGAATACGTAGTGACAGACAATAGTAAACATCAAGACAGACACACAACAGACTAACCAACTCTAAGGAATACGTAGTGACAGACAATAGTAAACATCAAGACAGACACACAACAGACTAACCAACTCTAAGGAATACGTAGTGACAGACAATAGTAAACATCAAGACAGACACACAACAGACTAACCAACTCTAAGGAATACGTAGTGACAGACAATAGTAAACATCAAGACAGACACACAACAGACTAACCAACTCTAAGGAATACGTAGTGACAGACAATAGTAAACATCAAGACATACACACAACAGACTAACCAACTCTAAGGAATACGTAGTGACAGACAATAGTAAACATCAAGACATACACACAACAGACTAACCAACTCTAAGGAATACGTAGTGACAGACAATAGTAAACATCAAGACAGACACACAACAGACTAACCAACTCTAAGGAATACGTAGTGACAGACAATAGTAAACATCAAGACATACACACAACAGACTAACCAACTCTAAGGAATACGTAGTACAGACAATAGTAAACATCAAGACAGACACACAACAGACTAACCAACTCTAAGGAATACGTAGTGACAGACAATAGTAAACATCAAGACATACACACAACAGACTAACCAACTCTAAGGAATACGTAGTGACAGACAATAGTAAACATCAAGACAGACACACAACAGACTAACCAACTCTAAGGAATACGTAGTGACAGACAATAGTAAACATCAAGACAGACACACAACAGACTAACCAACTCTAAGGAATACGTAGTGACAGACAATAGTAAACATCAAGACAGACACACAACAGACTAACCAACTCTAAGGAATACGTAGTGACAGACAATAGTAAACATCAAGACAGACACACAACAGACTAACCAACTCTAAGGAATACGTAGTGACAGACAATAGTAAACATCAAGACAGACACACAACAGACTAACCAACTCTAAGGAATACGTAGTGACAGACAATAGTAAACATCAAGACAGACACACAACAGACTAACCAACTCTAAGGAATACGTAGTGACAGACAATAGTAAACATCAAGACAGACACACAACAGACTAACCAACTCTAAGGAATACGTAGTGACAGACAATAGTAAACATCAAGACAGACACACAACAGACTAACCAACTCTAAGGAATACGTAGTGACAGACAATAGTAAACATCAAGACAGACACACAACAGACTAACCAACTCTAAGGAATACGTAGTGACAGACAATAGTAAACATCAAGACAGACACACAACAGACTAACCAACTCTAAGGAATACGTAGTGACAGACAATAGTAAACATCAAGACATACACACAACAGACTAACCAACTCTAAGGAATACGTAGTGACAGACAATAGTAAACATCAAGACAGACACACAACAGACTAACCAACTCTAAGGAATACGTAGTGACAGACAATAGTAAACATCAAGACATACACACAACAGACTAACCAACTCTAAGGAATACGTAGTGACAGACAATAGTAAACATCAAGACAGACACACAACAGACTAACCAACTCTAAGGAATACGTAGTGACAGACAATAGTAAACATCAAGACATACACACAACAGACTAACCAACTCTAAGGAATACGTAGTGACAGACAATAGTAAACATCAAGACAGACACACAACAGACTAACCAACTCTAAGGAATACGTAGTGACAGACAATAGTAAACATCAAGACATACACACAACAGACTAACCAACTCTAAGGAATACGTAGTGACAGACAATAGTAAACATCAAGACAGACACACAACAGACTAACCAACTCTAAGGAATACGTAGTGACAGACAATAGTAAACATCAAGACAGACACACAACAGACTAACCAACTCTAAGGAATACGTAGTGACAGACAATAGTAAACATCAAGACATACACACAACAGACTAACCAACTCTAAGGAATACGTAGTGACAGACAATAGTAAACATCAAGACAGACACACAACAGACTAACCAACTCTAAGGAATACGTAGTGACAGACAATAGTAAACATCAAGACAGACACACAACAGACTAACCAACTCTAAGGAATACGTAGTGACAGACAATAGTAAACATCAAGACAGACACACAACAGACTAACCAACTCTAAGGAATACGTAGTGACAGACAATAGTAAACATCAAGACATACACACAACAGACTAACCAACTCTAAGGAATACGTAGTGACAGACAATAGTAAACATCAAGACAGACACACAACAGACTAACCAACTCTAAGGAATACGTAGTGACAGACAATAGTAAACATCAAGACAGACACACAACAGACTAACCAACTCTAAGGAATACGTAGTGACAGACAATAGTAAACATCAAGACATACACACAACAGACTAACCAACTCTAAGGAATACGTAGTGACAGACAATAGTAAACATCAAGACAGACACACAACAGACTAACCAACTCTAAGGAATACGTAGTGACAGACAATAGTAAACATCAAGACATACACACAACAGACTAACCAACTCTAAGGAATACGTAGTGACAGACAATAGTAAACATCAAGACAGACACACAACAGACTAACCAACTCTAAGGAATACGTAGTGACAGACAATAGTAAACATCAAGACATACACACAACAGACTAACCAACTCTAAGGAATACGTAGTGACAGACAATAGTAAACATCAAGACATCAAGACACACAAACAGACTAACCAACTCTAAGGAATACGTAGTGACAGACAATAGTAAACATCAAGACAGACACACAACAGACTAACCAACTCTAAGGAATACGTAGTGACAGACAATAGTAAACATCAAGACATACACACAACAGACTAACCAACTCTAAGGAATACGTAGTGACAGACAATAGTAAACATCAAGACATACACACACAACAGACTAACCAACTCTAAGGAATACGTAGTGACAGACAATAGTAAACATCAAGACATACACACAACAGACTAACCAACTCTAAGGAATACGTAGTGACAGACAATAGTAAACATCAAGACAGACACACAACAGACTAACCAACTCTAAGGAATACGTAGTGACAGACAATAGTAAACATCAAGACAGACACACAACAGACTAACCAACTCTAAGGAATACGTAGTGACAGACAATAGTAAACATCAAGACAGACACACAACAGACTAACCAACTCTAAGGAATACGTAGTGACAGACAATAGTAAACATCAAGACAGACACACAACAGACTAACCAACTCTAAGACTAATACGTAGTGACAGACAATAGTAAACATCAAGACAGACACACAACAGACTAACCAACTCTAAGGAATACGTAGTGACAGACAATAGTAAACATCAAGACAGACACACAACAGACTAACCAACTCTAAGGAATACGTAGTGACAGACAATAGTAAACATCAAGACAGACACACAACAGACTAACCAACTCTAAGGAATACGTAGTGACAGACAATAGTAAACATCAAGACAGACACACAACAGACTAACCAACTCTAAGGAATACGTAGTGACAGACAATAGTAAACATCAAGACATACACACAACAGACTAACCAACTCTAAGGAATACGTAGTGACAGACAATAGTAAACATCAAGACATACACACAACAGACTAACCAACTCTAAGGAATACGTAGTGACAGACAATAGTAAACATCAAGACAGACACACAACAGACTAACCAACTCTAAGGAATACGTAGTGACAGACAATAGTAAACATCAAGACAGACACACAACAGACTAACCAACTCTAAGGAATACGTAGTGACAGACAATAGTAAACATCAAGACAGACACACAACAGACTAACCAACTCTAAGGAATACGTAGTGACAGACAATAGTAAACATCAAGACATACACACAACAGACTAACCAACTCTAAGGAATACGTAGTGACAGACAATAGTAAACATCAAGACATACACACAACAGACTAACCAACTCTAAGGAATACGTAGTGACAGACAATAGTAAACATCAAGACATACACACAACAGACTAACCAACTCTAAGGAATACGTAGTGACAGACAATAGTAAACATCAAGACAGACACACAACAGACTAACCAACTCTAAGGAATACGTAGTGACAGACAATAGTAAACATCAAGACAGACACACAACAGACTAACCAACTCTAAGGAATACGTAGTGACAGACAATAGTAAACATCAAGACATACACACAACAGACTAACCAACTCTAAGGAATACGTAGTGACAGACAATAGTAAACATCAAGACATACACACAACAGACTAACCAACTCTAAGGAATACGTAGTGACAGACAATAGTAAACATCAAGACATACACACAACAGACTAACCAACTCTAAGGAATACGTAGTGACAGACAATAGTAAACATCAAGACATACACACAACAGACTAACCAACTCTAAGGAATACGTAGTGACAGACAATAGTAAACATCAAGACAGACACACAACAGACTAACCAACTCTAAGGAATACGTAGTGACAGACAATAGTAAACATCAAGACATACACACAACAGACTAACCAACTCTAAGGAATACGTAGTGACAGACAATAGTAAACATCAAGACATACACACACAACAGACTAACCAACTCTAAGGAATACGTAGTGACAGACAATAGTAAACATCAAGACATACACACAACAGACTAACCAACTCTAAGGAATACGTAGTGACAGACAATAGTAAACATCAAGACATACACACAACAGACTAACCAACTCTAAGGAATACGTAGTGACAGACAATAGTAAACATCAAGACAGACACACAACAGACTAACCAACTCTAAGGAATACGTAGTGACAGACAATAGTAAACATCAAGACATACACACAACAGACTAACCAACTCTAAGGAATACGTAGTGACAGACAATAGTAAACATCAAGACATACACACAACAGACTAACCAACTCTAAGGAATACGTAGTGACAGACAATAGTAAACATCAAGACATACACACAACAGACTAACCAACTCTAAGGAATACGTAGTGACAGACAATAGTAAACATCAAGACAGACACACAACAGACTAACCAACTCTAAGGAATACGTAGTGACAGACAATAGTAAACATCAAGACAGACACACAACAGACTAACCAACTCTAAGGAATACGTAGTGACAGACAATAGTAAACATCAAGACATACACACAACAGACTAACCAACTCTAAGGAATACGTAGTGACAGACAATAGTAAACATCAAGACATACACACAACAGACTAACCAACTCTAAGGAATACGTAGTGACAGACAATAGTAAACATCAAGACATCACACAACAGACCAACTCTAAGGAATACAGTGACAGACAATAGTAAACATCAAGACATACACACAACAGACTAACCAACTCTAAGGAATACGTAGTGACAGACAATAGTAAACATCAAGACAGACACACAACAGACTAACCAACTCTAAGGAATACGTAGTGACAGACAATAGTAAACATCAAGACAGACACACAACAGACTAACCAACTCTAAGGAATACGTAGTGACAGACAATAGTAAACATCAAGACAGACACACAACAGACTAACCAACTCTAAGGAATACGTAGTGACAGACAATAGTAAACATCAAGACATACACACAACAGACTAACCAACTCTAAGGAATACGTAGTGACAGACAATAGTAAACATCAAGACATACACACAACAGACTAACCAACTCTAAGGAATACGTAGTGACAGACAATAGTAAACATCAAGACAGACACACAACAGACTAACCAACTCTAAGGAATACGTAGTGACAGACAATAGTAAACATCAAGACAGACACACAACAGACTAACCAACTCTAAGGAATACGTAGTGACAGACAATAGTAAACATCAAGACATACACACAACAGACTAACCAACTCTAAGGAATACGTAGTGACAGACAATAGTAAACATCAAGACAGACACACAACAGACTAACCAACTCTAAGGAATACGTAGTGACAGACAATAAGTAAACATCAAGACATACACACAACAGACTAACCAACTCTAAGGAATACGTAGTGACAGACAATAGTAAACATCAAGACAGACACACAACAGACTAACCAACTCTAAGGAATACGTAGTGACAGACAATAGTAAACATCAAGACAGACACACAACAGACTAACCAACTCTAAGGAATACGTAGTGACAGACAATAGTAAACATCAAGACAGACACACAACAGACTAACCAACTCTAAGGAATACGTAGTGACAGACAATAGTAAACATCAAGACAGACACACAACAGACTAACCAACTCTAAGGAATACGTAGTGACAGACAATAGTAAACATCAAGACAGACACACAACAGACTAACCAACTCTAAGGAATACGTAGTGACAGACAATAGTAAACATCAAGACAGACACACAACAGACTAACCAACTCTAAGGAATACGTAGTGACAGACAATAGTAAACATCAAGACAGACACACAACAGACTAACCAACTCTAAGGAATACGTAGTGACAGACAATAGTAAACATCAAGACAGACACACAACAGACTAACCAACTCTAAGGAATACGTAGTGACAGACAATAGTAAACATCAAGACAGACACACAACAGACTAACCAACTCTAAGGAATACGTAGTGACAGACAATAGTAAACATCAAGACAGACACACAACAGACTAACCAACTCTAAGGAATACGTAGTGACAGACAATAGTAAACATCAAGACAGACACACAACAGACTAACCAACTCTAAGGAATACGTAGTGACAGACAATAGTAAACATCAAGACAGACACACAACAGACTAACCAACTCTAAGGAATACGTAGTGACAGACAATAGTAAACATCAAGACAGACACACAACAGACTAACCAACTCTAAGGAATACGTAGTGACAGACAATAGTAAACATCAAGACATACACACAACAGACTAACCAACTCTAAGGAATACGTAGTGACAGACAATAGTAAACATCAAGACAGACACACAACAGACTAACCAACTCTAAGACAGAATACGTAGTGACAGACAATAGTAAACATCAAGACAGACACACAACAGACTAACCAACTCTAAGGAATACGTAGTGACAGACAATAGTAAACATCAAGACAGACACACAACAGACTAACCAACTCTAAGGAATACGTAGTGACAGACAATAGTAAACATCAAGACAGACACACAACAGACTAACCAACTCTAAGGAATACGTAGTGACAGACAATAGTAAACATCAAGACAGACACACAACAGACTAACCAACTCTAAGGAATACGTAGTGACAGACAATAGTAAACATCAAGACAGACACACAACAGACTAACCAACTCTAAGGAATACGTAGTGACAGACAATAGTAAACATCAAGACATACACACAACAGACTAACCAACTCTAAGGAATACGTAGTGACAGACAATAGTAAACATCAAGACAGACACACAACAGACTAACCAACTCTAAGGAATACGTAGTGACAGACAATAGTAAACATCAAGACAGACACACAACAGACTAACCAACTCTAAGGAATACGTAGTGACAGACAATAGTAAACATCAAGACAGACACACAACAGACTAACCAACTCTAAGGAATACGTAGTGACAGACAATAGTAAACATCAAGACATACACACAACAGACTAACCAACTCTAAGGAATACGTAGTGACAGACAATAGTAAACATCAAGACAGACACACAACAGACTAACCAACTCTAAGGAATACGTAGTGACAGACAATAGTAAACATCAAGACAGACACACAACAGACTAACCAACTCTAAGGAATACGTAGTAACAGACAATAGTAAACATCAAGACAGACACACAACAGACTAACCAACTCTAAGGAATACGTAGTGACAGACAATAGTAAACATCAAGACAGACACACAACAGACTAACCAACTCTAAGGAATACGTAGTGACAGACAATAGTAAACATCAAGACAGACACACAACAGACTAACCAACTCTAAGGAATACGTAGTGACAGACAATAGTAAACATCAAGACAGACACACAACAGACTAACCAACTCTAAGGAATACGTAGTGACAGACAATAGTAAACATCAAGACAGACACACAACAGACTAACCAACTCTAAGGAATACGTAGTGACAGACAATAGTAAACATCAAGACATACACACAACAGACTAACCAACTCTAAGGAATACGTAGTGACAGACAATAGTAAACATCAAGACAGACACACACAACAGACTAACCAACTCTAAGGAATACGTAGTGACAGACAATAGTAAACATCAAGACAGACACACAACAGACTAACCAACTCTAAGGAATACGTAGTGACAGACAATAGTAAACATCAAGACAGACACACAACAGACTAACCAACTCTAAGGAATACGTAGTGACAGACAATAGTAAACATCAAGACAGACACACAACAGACTAACCAACTCTAAGGAATACGTAGTGACAGACAATAGTAAACATCAAGACAGACACACAACAGACTAACCAACTCTAAGGAATACGTAGTGACAGACAATAGTAAACATCAAGACAGACACACAACAGACTAACCAACTCTAAGGAATACGTAGTAAACATCAAGACAGACAATAGTAAACATCAAGACAGACAACAACAGACTAACCAACTCTAAGGAATACGTAGTGACAGACAATAGTAAACATCAAGACAGACACACAACAGACTAACCAACTCTAAGGAATACGTAGTGACAGACAATAGTAAACATCAAGACAGACACACAACAGACTAACCAACTCTAAGGAATACGTAGTGACAGACAATAGTAAACATCAAGACAAGACAACCAACTCTAAGGACACAGACAACAGACTAACCAACTCTAAGGAATACGTAGTGACAGACAATAGTAAACATCAAGACAGACACACAACAGACTAACCAACTCTAAGGAATACGTAGTGACAGACAATAGTAAACATCAAGACATACACACAACAGACTAACCAACTCTAAGGAATACGTAGTGACAGACAATAGTAAACATCAAGACATACACACAACAGACTAACTCTAAGGAATACGTAGTGACAGACAATAGTAAACATCAAGACAGACACACAACAGACTAACCAACTCTAAGGAATACGTAGTGACAGACAATAGTAAACATCAAGACATACACACAACAGACTAACCAACTCTAAGGAATACGTAGTGACAGACAATAGTAAACATCAAGACATACACACAACAGACTAACCAACTCTAAGGAATACGTAGTGACAGACAATAGTAAACATCAAGACAGACACACAACAGACTAACCAACTCTAAGGAATACGTAGTGACAGACAATAGTAAACATCAAGACAGACACACAACAGACTAACCAACTCTAAGGAATACGTAGTGACAGACAATAGTAAACATCAAGACAGACACACAACAGACTAACCAACTCTAAGGAATACGTAGTAAACATCAAGACAGACAATAGTAAACATCAAGACAGACACACAACAGACTAACCAACTCTAAGGAATACGTAGTGACAGACAATAGTAAACATCAAGACAGACACACAACAGACTAACCAACTCTAAGGAATACGTAGTGACAGACAATAGTAAACATCAAGACATACACACAACAGACTAACCAACTCTAAGGAATACGTAGTGACAGACAATAGTAAACATCAAGACAGACACACAACAGACTAACCAACTCTAAGGAATACGTAGTGACAGACAATAGTAAACATCAAGACAGACACACAACAGACTAACCAACTCTAAGGAATACGTAGTGACAGACAATAGTAAACATCAAGACATACACACAACAGACTAACCAACTCTAAGGAATACGTAGTGACAGACAATAGTAAACATCAAGACAGACACACAACAGACTAACCAACTCTAAGGAAATACGTAGTGACAGACAATAGTAAACATCAAGACATACACACAAACAGACTAACCAACTCTAAGGAATACGTAGTGACAGACAATAGTAAACATCAAGACATACACACAACAGACTAACCAACTCTAAGGAATACGTAGTGACAGACAATAGTAAACATCAAGACAGACACACAACAGACTAACCAACTCTAAGGAATACGTAGTGACAGACAATAGTAAACATCAAGACATACACACAACAGAGTAACCAACTCTAAGGAATACGTAGTAACAGACAACACAACAGTAAACATCAAGACAATACACACAACAGACTAACCAACTCTAAGGAATACGTAGTGACAGACAATAGTAAACATCAAGACATACACACAACAGAGTAACCAACTCTAAGGAATACGTAGTGACAGACAATAGTAAACATCAAGACATACACACAACAGACTAACCAACTCTAAGGAATACGTAGTGACAGACAATAGTAAACATCAAGACATACACACAACAGAGTAACCAACTCTAAGGAATACGTAGTGACAGACAATAGTAAACATCAAGACATACACACAACAGACTAACCAACTCTAAGGAATACGTAGTGACAGACAATAGTAAACATCAAGACATACACACAACAGAGTAACCAACTCTAAGGAATACGTAGTGACAGACAATAGTAAACATCAAGACATACACACAACAGAGTAACCAACTCTAAGGAATACGTAGTGACAGACAATAGTAAACATCAAGACATACACACAACAGAGTAACCAACTCTAAGGAATACGTAGTGACAGACAATAGTAAACATCAAGACATACACACAACAGACTAACCAACTCTAAGGAATACGTAGTGACAGACAATAGTAAACATCAAGACAGACACACACAGACAGATCAAGACAGACACACACAACAGACTAACCAACTCTAAGGAATACGTAGTGACAGACAATAGTAAACATCAAGACATACACACAACAGAGTAACCAACTCTAAGGAATACGTAGTGACAGACAATAGTAAACATCAAGACATACACACAACAGACTAACCAACTCTAAGGAATACGTAGTGACAGACAATAGTAAACATCAAGACATACACACAACAGACTAACCAACTCTAAGGAATACGTAGTGACAGACAATAGTAAACATCAAGACAGACACACAACAGACTAACCAACTCTAAGGAATACGTAGTAACAGACAATAGTAAACATCAAGACATACACACAACAGACTAACCAACTCTAAGGAATACGTAGTGACAGACAATAGTAAACATCAAGACATACACACAACAGACTAACCAACTCTAAGGAATACGTAGTGACAGACAATAGTAAACATCAAGACATACACACAACAGACTAACCAACTCTAAGGAATACGTAGTGACAGACAATAGTAAACATCAAGACATACACACAACAGACTAACCAACTCTAAGGAATACGTAGTGACAGACAATAGTAAACATCAAGACATACACACAACAGAGTAACCAACTCTAAGGAATACGTAGTGACAGACAATAGTAAACATCAAGACATACACACAACAGAGTAACCAACTCTAAGGAATACGTAGTGACAGACAATAGTAAACATCAAGACATACACACAACAGACTAACCAACTCTAAGGAATACGTAGTGACAGACAATAGTAAACATCAAGACATACACACAACAGACTAACCAACTCTAAGGAATACGTAGTGACAGACAATAGTAAACATCAAGACATACACACAACAGAGTAACCAACTCTAAGGAATACGTAGTGACAGACAATAGTAAACATCAAGACAACTACACACAACAGACTAACATACACACAACAGACAACTCTAAGGAATACGTAGTGACAGTAGTGACAGACAATAGTAAACATCAAGACATACACACACAACAGACTAACCAACTCTAAGGAATACGTAGTGACAGACAATAGTAAACATCAAGACAGACACACAACAGACTAACCAACTCTAAGGAATACGTAGTGACAGACAATAGTAAACATCAAGACATACACACAACAGACTAACCAACTCTAAGGAATACGTAGTGACAGACAATAGTAAACATCAAGACAGACACACAACAGACTAACCAACTCTAAGGAATAACCAACTCTAAGGAATAGTGTGACAGACAATAGTAAACATCAAGACAGACACACAACAGACTAACCAACTCTAAGGAATACGTAGTGACAGACAATAGTAAACATCAAGACAGACACACAACAGACTAACCAACTCTAAGGAATACGTAGTGACAGACAATAGTAAACATCAAGACAGACACACAACTAACCAACTCTAAGGAATACGTAGTGACAGACAATAGTAAACATCAAGACATACACACAACAGACTAACCAACTCTAAGGAATACGTAGTGACAGACAATAGTAAACATCAAGACAGACACACAACAGACTAACCAACTCTAAGGAATACGTAGTGACAGACAATAGTAAACATCAAGACAGACACACAACAGACTAACCAACTCTAAGGAATACGTAGTGACAGACAATAGTAACCAACTCTAAGGAATACGTAGTGACAGACAAGAAACATCAAGACATACACACAACAGACTAACCAACTCTAAGGAATACGTAGTAACAGACAATAGTAAACATCAAGACAGACACACAACAGACTAACCAACTCTAAGGAATACGTAGTGACAGACAATAGTAAACATCAAGACAGACACACAACAGACTAACCAACTCTAAGGAATACGTAGTGACAGACAATAGTAAACATCAAGACATACACACAACAGACTAACCAACTCTAAGGAATACGTAGTGACAGACAATAGTAAACATCAAGACAGACACACAACAGACTAACCAACTCTAAGGAATACGTAGTGACAGACAATAGTAAACATCAAGACAGACACACAACAGACTAACCAACTCTAAGGAATACGTAGTGACAGACAATAGTAAACATCAAGACATACACACAACAGACTAACCAACTCTAAGGAATACGTAGTGACAGACAATAGTAAACATCAAGACATACACACAACAGAGTAACCAACTCTAAGGAATACGTAGTGACAGACAATAGTAAACATCAAGACAGACACACAACAGACTAACCAACTCTAAGGAATACGTAGTGACAGACAATAGTAAACATCAAGACAGACACACAACAGAGTAACCAACTCTAAGGAATACGTAGTAACAGACAATAGTAAACATCAAGACAGACACACAACAGAGTAACCAACTCTAAGGAATACGTAGTAACAGACAATAGTAAACATCAAGACAGACACACAACAGAGTAACCAACTCTAAGGAATACGTAGTGACAGACAATAGTAAACATCAAGACAGACACACAACAGACCAACCAACTCTAAGGAATACGTAGTGACAGACAATAGTAAACATCAAGACAGACACACAACAGAGTAACCAACTCTAAGGAATACGTAGTGACAGACAATAGTAAACATCAAGACAGACACACAACAGACTAACCAACTCTAAGGAATACGTAGTGACAGACAATAGTAAACATCAAGACAGACACACAACAGACTAACCAACTCTAAGGAATACGTAGTGACAGACAATAGTAAACATCAAGACAGACACACAACAGACTAACCAACTCTAAGGAATACGTAGTAACAGACAATAGTAAACATCAAGACAGACACACAACAGAGTAACCAACTCTAAGGAATACGTAGTGACAGACAATAGTAAACATCAAGACATACACACAACAGACTAACCAACTCTAAGGAATACGTAGTGACAGACAATAGTAAACATCAAGACAGACACACAACAGACTAACCAACTCTAAGGAATACGTAGTGACAGACAATAGTAAACATCAAGACAGACACACAACAGACCAACCAACTCTAAGGAATACGTAGTGACAGACAATAGTAAACATCAAGACAGACACACAACAGACTAACCAACTCTAAGGAATACGTAGTGACAGACAATAGTAAACATCAAGACAGACACACAACAGACCAACCAACTCTAAGGAATACGTAGTGACAGACAATAGTAAACATCAAGACAGACACACAACAGACCAACCAACTCTAAGGAATACGTAGTGACAGACAATAGTAAACATCAAGACAGACACACAACAGACCAACCAACTCTAAGGAATACGTAGTGACAGACAATAGTAAACATCAAGACAGACACACAACAGACCAACCAACTCTAAGGAATACGTAGTGACAGACAATAGTAAACATCAAGACAGACACACAACAGACTAACCAACTCTAAGGAATACGTAGTGACAGACAATAGTAAACATCAAGACAGACACACAACAGACTAACCAACTCTAAGGAATACGTAGTGACAGACAATAGTAAACATCAAGACAGACACACAACAGACTAACCAACTCTAAGGAATACGTAGTGACAGACAATAGTAAACATCAAGACATACACACAACAGACCAACCAACTCTAAGGAATACGTAGTGACAGACAATAGTAAACATCAAGACAGACACACAACAGACCAACCAACTCTAAGGAATACGTAGTGACAGACAATAGTAAACATCAAGACAGACACACAACAGACTAACCAACTCTAAGGAATACGTAGTGACAGACAATAGTAAACATCAAGACAGACACACAACAGACTAACCAACTCTAAGGAATACGTAGTGACAGACAATAGTAAACATCAAGACAGACACACAACAGACTAACCAACTCTAAGGAATACGTAGTGACAGACAATAGTAAACATCAAGACAGACACACAACAGACCAACCAACTCTAAGGAATACGTAGTGACAGACAATAGTAAACATCAAGACAGACACACAACAGACCAACCAACTCTAAGGAATACGTAGTGACAGACAATAGTAAACATCAAGACAGACACACAACAGACTAACCAACTCTAAGGAATACGTAGTGACAGACAATAGTAAACATCAAGACAGACACACAACAGAGTAACCAACTCTAAGGAATGCGTAGTAACAGACAATAGTAAACATCAAGACAGACACACAACAGAGTAACCAACTCTAAGGAATACGTAGTGACAGACAATAGTAAACATCAAGACATACACACAACAGACTAACCAACTCTAAGGAATACGTAGTGACAGACAATAGTAAACATCAAGACAGACACACAACAGACTAACCAACTCTAAGGAATACGTAGTGACAGACAATAGTAAACATCAAGACAGACACACAACAGACCAACCAACTCTAAGGAATACGTAGTGACAGACAATAGTAAACATCAAGACAGACACACAACAGACCAACCAACTCTAAGGAATACGTAGTGACAGACAATAGTAAACATCAAGACAGACACACAACAGACCAACCAACTCTAAGGAATACGTAGTGACAGACAATAGTAAACATCAAGACAGACACACAACAGACCAACCAACTCTAAGGAATACGTAGTGACAGACAATAGTAAACATCAAGACAGACACACAACAGACTAACCAACTCTAAGGAATACGTAGTGACAGACAATAGTAAACATCAAGACAGACACACAACAGACCAACCAACTCTAAGGAATACGTAGTGACAGACAATAGTAAACATCAAGACAGACACACAACAGACCAACCAACTCTAAGGAATACGTAGTGACAGACAATAGTAAACATCAAGACAGACACACAACAGACCAACCAACTCTAAGGAATACGTAGTGACAGACAATAGTAAACATCAAGACAGACACACAACAGACCAACCAACTCTAAGGAATACGTAGTGACAGACAATAGTAAACATCAAGACAGACACACAACAGACCAACCAACTCTAAGGAATACGCTGTGCACGTTGAAGCTTCCGTTTATCATTTTTCAGTATTACCAGTTTTCATCCTTTGTTTTGACAAGGAAACAAAACGATGCATTGTCATAACTGATTGTTTTCTATAATTAGATATTCCTACTTTATTCCGCTATTCAAGAATATTTTCAAATATCTGCATAATTTAGACAGTAAATTCACAAAGGTGGTCAAAAATCTCTAAGGTTTTTAAACAATCCTTGCAGGATAACTTGCCCGAGCTGTACCAGCGCCTGAAAAAATTCGAACCTCACCTAGCGCTGACCGAAAACGAAGAAGAGGGCGTGTCACACGTTCTTCGGTACGAATCGTACGCGTTTTTGGGTGATAACGTAATCCTTCATTACCTGACGGACGGTAACTGTGAGCTTCAGCTCGGCACAGAGGTCATGCTTCCCTCCGGCTACTACATTATCGTTCGGAAAAACCATCCTCTTAAAGAGTTTTTGGACAAGGCGTGAGTGTCTTCATTTTTCAATTTGGAGAAGAATTATCGTAAGAAATTATAGTGGTGGTGAAAGTGTTTTTCATTAGAATCCAAAATATTATGATTCCAGTTTCTTATTTATGGAAATTATTATTCTGTTTATTTTATATTACTTTTTATAGTGAATCGTGTTCTAGCAAAGCTTGTTTGTTTTTTCTTGAATTTCGCGCAAACCTGCTCGAGGGGTATCTGCGCTAGCCGTCCCTAATTTAACAGAGTAAGGATAGAGGGTTGGTAGCTAGTCATCACAACCCACCGCCAACTCTTGGGCTACTCTTTGCCAACAAATAGTGGGATTGACTGTCTCATTACAACGCCCTATAATGCTGAAAGGGCGAGCATGTTTAGTGCGATGGGGATTCGAACCCGCGACCCTCAGATTACGAGTCGAGTGCCTTAACCACATGGCCATGTCGGGCCCTCTAGCAAAGCGATTACTTAGGGTCAGAGAAGAAAGCGCAAATAGCCCTCGAGTAGTTTTGCGCGAAATTAAAAAAACAAATAAAGAGGAAAATCGTAGCCCGAGTACAAAACCTGAGATATGTAGTAATAATATACGAATGCTGCTAAACTTCACTAAGAATGACATTGACCCAAACTACGACTTTATTTGTAGGTTCGTTTATTTGTTTTACTTATAACAAAGCCACTACAGGCTATCTGCTGAGTCCACCGAGGGGAATCGAACCCCTGATTTTAGGATTATAAATCCATAGATTTACCGCTGTACCAGTGTATTTGTATTTTCTTATAGCAAAGCCACATCGGGCTCTCTGCTGAGCCCACCGACGGGAATCGAAACCCTGATTTTGCGTTGTAAATCCGAAGACATACCGCTGTACTAGCGGGGGACATCCTCTGTACCAGAGGTGGACTTATTTGTAGGCATAACAAGTGTTTCAAATGAAAAGATTGTCGTAATAACATTTTATACCCAGTGGTAATAGCAATAAATTTATTAGCGGTACTTCGATAGTATCTGTCATCCATTTTTATCCGTACACACACGCACAGAGGCTTGAAAGTTTGAATACACAAATGTTAATAGTAACAGCTATTTTAATTAACAGAAATAAAATATTCATTCATGTTTTAACACTTTTTTTAAAAGTCGTAATGGAATCACAAAATAGTACACACTTCACGTGAACGCGTTCAACGTGACTAGACGTTAAGAATGACGCACAAAATTGTTAGTTTGCAACAATATAACACGAAGCCCAACAATATTGCTTTAACACTCCTACGAAAAGTGGGGCCTAATAGGCCCCAGAGCAACTTGAAAGGTTATTAATATTAGGCTAATAATTTTGTATTTAAATGAAATTGCCAGTTAAATCCATTAATGAATGGATTAACGAGATTCCCACTGTCCCTATCTACTATCTAGCGAAACCACAGCCAGGGGAACGGGCTTGGAGAAATCAGGACTAGAAACGTCTTTTCGTAGGAGTGTTAAAACAAGATTTTGAGAAACTAGTTTACCGGCACTAAAGTTCTGATCGGTAGGCTGTACTGGACCTCATTACTTCCGGTCCTCGCTGGATTTACAACGCTAAAATCAGGAATTCGATTCCCTTCGGCTAACTCAGCAGATAGCTCGACGTGACTTTGCTGTAAGAAAACAAACACACTTTACTTGCACTACTGATTGTACTCTGTTTGTTGTACGCATCTGCCAGTGAGACCTCGTACGAGATCACTGTGCTGGCATTACAACTAAGTTTTTTGTTCGTTGAAACACAGCTGTGATACTAAGCCTCGTTTGTAGCAGAGTGTGCTAGTACAGAGGTTCTCAAACTTTTCAGACCTACAGAGCTTGACATCAGAAAGAAAAAAAATACATTAAAAATAGAAACAATCGATCACTAGCACCAGATAAAGTTTACTTCAAGCTTTTAGAATATAAATTTATTAAAGATATCAATATTTAAAGAAAAAATTTTACTTATACTTACTTCTTCAAAAATTTTTGTTTGCAAAATTTATATCAGTAAACGTACAGTGTACTGATTTATTTATTAGTAGCTCGGATGAACTTGCTTTTATTCACAAAGTGGTTCGATATTTGGAGTTATGGTTGTTACCTGTACCCGCAAGACATCTTCAGTATTTAACCTATTTTTAAATTTGGTCTTTGTAGCTGTATACAGTGAAAATGTTTGCTCACAAAAATATGTTGTTGAAAAACGCATCAAAATGTTCAAAGCTCTGTTACTTATTTCAGGGTATTCCATAATAATTTGAATCCAAAATTGTGTAATTTCTTCCTGCTGGAATTTTGTTTTCAGGGTGTAAGCAGTTAAAATTTCTGTAAGCCCCTTTTTTCTCTTTCAAAGGGACCACAGCTAGTACAGCGGCAAGTCTACGGATTTATAACGCTAAAATCAGGGGTTCGATTCCCCTCGGTGGACTCAGCAGATAACCTGATGTGGCTTTGCTGTAAGAAAAACACACGCAAAACACAAACACACTCCTTCAAAGGCAAATCTTTGGTATCTGCAGAGTCAACAAAGGGATTTTAAATTCACAATAATTTTTCTAAATGAGGAGGGAAGTACTTCCCAATAGTTGTACACAAATCACTATATGTGCTGCAAGACTGAAACTTTGGTATCTTCACTTAAGGAAATTTCATTCATAAGTAAAAAAAAACACTGAGATTTTTAAAGCAATCAAGTTCTTCTATAAGTATAGATTTACCCCAAAGTTTTAGCTTAAGTTGAATAACTTCCATTTTGCTCCGATCTTTGAAATACGTTTCGCTGGTACCCTGCATTGTAGCATTCACTTTATTTAAATAGGCAGATACGTCCGAAAGATAAGTCACTTTCTTTATCCAGCGTTTGTCCCTTAATTTGTATGCAAGTTTAAAATGGCATTTACATAAAAAGAAACCTATCTCCTCACGCAGTTCGTAAAACGGAGCAAACACTTTTCCCCGAGAAAATCATCGGCTTGTTTTGTTTGTTTGTTTTGAATTTCGCGCAAAGCTACTCGAGGGCTATCTGCGCTAACCGTCCCTAATTTAGCAGTGTAAGACTAGAGGGAAGGCAGCTAGTCATCACCACCCACCAACAACTCTTGGGCTACTCTTTTACCAACGAATAGTGGGATTGATCGTTACATTATAACGCCCCAACGGCTGAAAGGGCGAGCATATTTGGTGCGAACGGGATTCGAACCCGCGACCTTCGGATTACGAGTCGAACGCCTTAACACGCTTGGCCATGCCGGGCCCAAAAGTCATCGGACTTCAGAATGAAGCAGCAAATTTCTATACAAACTTCCCATACTCTCACAGAGTAACTGAAGATCTTCACATTGAGTGGTCTTGATTTTATAAAATTAGCTAACTTTATGACATCACCCAATATCTATTTTAAGACTTCTAGGATTAGTTTCATTACAAGTGCATGACGATGAAGACAGCAGTGGATACTCTCAATGTCCGGGTTTTTCTTTTTTATGCATGCCACTGTGCCTGAAGATTTTTCAGTCATAGCTGGAGCCACATCAGTGCAAATACTTGAACAAAGCTGCCACTGGACCTTATGTTCTTCCATAAATAAATCGATCAGTTTAAATATTTCTTAAACAACAAATTTCTGTTGTTTGAGTGGGCAAAGGTTTGGAAATGAGCATGTCTTCTTCAAAACCATCCTTGTGAATATAGCTAACAAACATATGCAACATTGTATAACCTGCGACATCTGTTGATTCACCTATCTGAAGCGAAAAAATTACATTCACTTTCACTCGCCTTATTAACTTCGTTAAGCAACTTGCTGAGATATCCTTGATTCTTCGAAAAACCGAGTTGTTAGAAAGAGGCACAAAGTTAATGTTTTTAAGGAATTTCTCGTCAATCGTGCACTCTACCAGTTATTTTGCGCATGATTTTATCTAATTTTCTGCAATTGTATGACTTTCACCTGCTTTTGTAATACGGTAAATAACACGATGTGAAGCCATAAGAGCACCTTTGTTGTCCTGATGGACAAACGAACGAAATGTAGCTTTACTTAAATTTAATTGTAAACACTTTCTTTTGAAATACTCGGAAGTTGGATTTTTAATTGGAAGTGTTTGGTTTCTAGATGTAGGTTTGGCTTTGCTGGATGCAAACTACTGTTACTCAACACTGTTCCACATTCAACTCACAACCCACTAGGTCCATCTTCATTATCTGTCCATGTAAACAATAAAACTTTCATCAAACTTTGTTTTATTTCTTGTTTCGCTACTTCTTGCATCATCCTGTGTTGAAGTGTTTGCACACGACGGTAACGCTGATGAATTCGTATTAGGCCTAGGCCTAGGAAGTCTTTTACTCGTATCAGATTTATTACTGATATTAAGCCACTTATCCATTATAAAGGTGACAACTATTATTAATTTGTCTAAAAACGTATTCTTGTATCTTTCGCACTTCAAAAGTATTTTTACGGACACAAAATAGCTTCTTAATGAAAACTCGTTTAAGCAGTAGAGTTTTATCATCATACAACGACATGCTGACTTAAGTTCAGTGTTTGTCGCAACAAAGTCGGAAATAAAGATTTGTGTAAAAAAGGCTAGGCCACTAGAATAACATACTTTCTAAAGGAAAAGGGCAAACTATTATTTTTTAAATTCTTTAACAGAAATTTTTAAGCCAAATAAGAAAATATTAGGTCATGTCTGACGTGCGTCAAAGTTTCGGACGAAACAAAACAAAATTAAACACGACATCATGAAGGCGTATGACGTCATAGAGTACATTAGTACAAAGTTTGTCCAGTTAAACTACAATGAATCTAACCTAACCTAACAATTACCAATTATAATTGTCATAAATATACTTTGAAGTTGAAAAAAATTGATACTGCATCTAATTACATCACGAAGTTTCAAATTTGGACAAGTTTCAGCTATGACGTCATGTTTCATTTCCTTCGAGATTTAGCCACTAATCCAGATCTGGATATTAAAAGACGGTTGGCATCACTACTCAAGGCTGACCGATATTTCGTACGATAATTGCTAGGCTATCTTGCATCTCTAATGACGTATGCGATTTTTAGATGAAGCCATGTCTACTAGCAACAAATGGTGCCATCGTCGAAGTTCATTGAGATTGTATTAACATTTTCACCACCAAAACTTACCCTAAGCTAAATAAAATCGTATGATGTTAGGCAATGTGTGATAAACGTGTTATATTAAAGATATAGTTTACTTTTTACTTTTGTGTACAGCGTATTCTGATTCAATTTTATAGTTTTAGGAAAAAATATTAACATTTTAAAATTTCCTCGCGGAGCCCCAGATAACTATGGCACAGTTTGAAAAACCATGTGCGATTATACATTCTTCTGATTAGGTACCGTTACCAGGCCAGTAATATTACACCCCTTAAATATTACTATTTACTGTGATATTACATCACTTAAATATGGCTAGTTTCTGTGATATTACTTCATTTGAATATTGCTAGTTACTGTGATATTACATCACTTAAATATTGCTAGTTACTGTGATATTACATCACTTAAATATTGCTACTTACTGTTATATTACGTCACCTAAATATTGCTACTTACTGTGATATTACGTCACCTAAATATTGCTGCTTATTGTGATATTACGTCACCTAAATATTGCTACTTACTGTGATGTTACCACACCTAAATATTGCTACTTACTGTGATGTTACCACACCTAAATATTGCTACTTACTGTTGATATATGTAATATTATCGATTTCTTGTAAGTCTATGAAATAATTTCCTCCCATTTCATCATGGCATCTCTGTTATTAGACTTCTTCAGATGCATGAAGGCGGGATTCTGCATCACTTGAAGCAAAAATGGTTGCCTCAACTACCAGCCTGTCCCATGAATTCTTCTGGATTTATCAGTTTAAATATCCACCAGATGATGCTACCGTTTGTGATTCTTTTGACATGCTTAGCTGCTGCCATCTGTTGTTGCATTATTGAAACACTTATCGTGAAGTGCAAAATTTAAAGTAGATAACTTTTTCATGTAGCTGTGTTTAGAACATACATCGGAACTGTTTCCGTCTCTTAAAACGTTTAAATAAAAATAAACACCCGTTGCATACTAATAACGATAGTACCAGCAGAGGAACAATGGATTCGTTAAAAAATGTTTAATAAGAAAAAACAACACAGAAGAAATTATGTTGTATTTATAATAGTTTGTCATTACTTTAATAGCTAAAAAAAATCACGTACTCAATTTAACTGATTTCGTGTTCAACTATTATAAAGCTGTATTTTTCTGAGTTTCATATAATCGTTTATAAAATAATATTGAAGTTAAACACAATGTATAAAATAAGAGTGCAATATGCAGTGTATTTATAATAGAATAATTGTTATTGGAATTAAAACACGTGATAAGTCTAATTATTCTGTGTGCTGTAAGTTTCTCACAATATTTACGAGAAGCCACTGACCATACTGTCATGGCCAGGTGGTTAGGTCTATCGACTCGTTATATGAGTGGCGCAGGTTCGCCCAAGAGTTGGCGGTGAGTAATGACGACTAGTTGCTTTCCCTTTACAATCTAGGTTATTTGCAAACTAGGTTTTTCTAGTGAAATACTAAAAAAATACGTTTATTCAGAGTCTTTGGATTGCATTTAGAAAAACTATTATAAGCTAGTTCATAGCAAGTTTCTTAATTAAAATTCCATACAAATCAAGCTTAAGTGAATTCCGTTAGCAGTAACAACAAGAAAACCATTTTTGATTGCTTTATTTGATTTCGCGCGAAACTGCTCGAGCGCTTCATGCACGAGCCGTCCCTAATTTAGAAGTGACAAAGTCAACACCATTCACCAGCCAACAGAGGAGTATGGCAAGATACGTTATATATCACACGATAGAGAAATATGTTACTAGATACTTTATTAGCGAGATACGTTGGTAAAGCCTTCTTATAAACCATATTGTAGTGAAACGTATCACCAAAACACTCTTTATAAATCGGACTGAACACTGAAGCTACCAGCAACAGATATTTCGGGAAGGCTGAGTTTAAAATCAAACAAAAATTAATTTACTTTATAAGGCACAGGCGAGGCTGAATGGAAGCCACGCATACTGGAAAATAGTACACACATATATATAATTTTAGAATGTATATTTGACTAGAGAACAAATATATTTATGTTTCCATGGTTATGTGAGCTTAGTGGAGGAGGATCGCAGAAAAAGAATGGGGACACGTGCCCCCATTAATTTCTAAACGACAGTCTATATAAAACACATAATTACACACAAACACGCATACATATATTTCAAAGTAGTTAAACGTATTGATACATTATAATTAATGTTTTGTTTTGTCAGCAGGTAAAGTACAATCTATGTGTATGCACATGTTACCTTCTTGGTTGTATTTAAACACAAAGTTACGCAATGGGCTACCTGTGTTCTGCCTATCACGGGTATCGAAACCTCGTTTCTAGCGTTATAAGTCCGCAGACATAGCAGTATGCCACTGAAGGTGTGGATGGTAAATTTAGTATTATAGATATAATGAATGACGTTTACACAGCGTAACTGAAATTATTATAAAGTTATAAAATGGGAAGTTATAGTGAAATACGAAAAGTATTTCCACGAATTTGTAGAACTAGCAAAGTTAGCCCAAATATGACTTAACGTTGTCTCAATAAAACAGCTACAAACAATGAAAGACAAGTTAGATTACTTGTGTGAAATTTTGATAACTTGGAACGTGGGTAACCAATAACGCATTGGGAAACACTTTTCCTCCATGAGTTAGAATAGTCTGGTGGCATCTGATTGGTCAATATATACGAGAGCGTAATATTCTACTAGTTTTTCCGAATTTCAAGGTGAAAAATTCTTTTCACGTGCGGATATTTTTCCTCAACTGAGATATTACTTGATTATAGTACTAAATTTATTATTATATATTCATTATTTTATATTATATATCAATAATATTATATATGATATCTCAAGACTATTATACCAAGAACGGAATTATCCGGTAGAGGTCAGCAAGAAGTTTACAATCTTAAATGCCAGGTTCAATTTCCCGCAGTAAACATAGCAGAAGGCCCAACATGGCTTTGAACTATTTAAAAAAAACACCCTAGAGAAATAAACACTCGCTTCAACATATTTTGTTTCACGTAATATCTTTAAAAACGCCAAAAAAGGTTTAGAAAAAAGCTAGTTTTTACTTATGTATACACAAAGCTGCAAAATGGTGTTCGTGCGTTATGTCTGCATTGCGGGAATCAAACCCCAGATGTTAGTGTTACAAACCACAAAGAACTAGTGCAACCGAGAATTTCGAAAAAAAAAATAATCACATACCCGAAAAGAAAAGTTATAAAATAATTTCTCTAGTTTTGACAAAGTAATAACGAGTGACATAATTCATGAGAACTGGTTGAAACTCAAAACGTTTGATAGGGGTCACCACGTGGGTGGGGACAAGATTACAAATATACATAAAGTTAAGGAACTAATACAATTTAGACTTAAAGTAAATAGAAAAGTAATCAAAACCCAAAAAAAAAAACAACGTTAGGATTGTCGGTTTTATTTAATCAGGATTTTTGAGCACGTGATGGACAACGTAACGTAGATTACACAGGCCCGCGAATTTCAACTTCACAAAAAGTTGTTTTGGTTTTAATAACGGATTTTCTATAATTAAGCTACACGGATTTCGAAAATAATATTCTATCTCGTAAGGATGTTTTTTTTTTTTTTACAAATTAGGAAGAAAAGCACTTTTATATAACGTATTTTTCGGTGTACAAGACGCAGTTTTTTTCTTCAAATAATGAGTCTCAACCCCCCTCCCTCCCCCCCTGCGTCCTATGCACCGAAGGTAAAAACCTTTTATGCTTCTATTACTTTTGAAGTACTCTAAAGAATAATAAAAGATTATGTTGATGTTGAACAAATAAATAAATGATAATTGTGGAAAATATTTTTTTTCCCTGAAGATAGCCTTGAAAATAGGAGTCCGTCTTATACACCGAAAATAATGGTAGGTCAAATGTATCACAAGTATGACAGAATATGCTTACATCATTTACACAACCTCTTGTTGCCGTAGCGACGAATAAATGACACTGAAAAGAAAAACATAATGCTATCATGCAAATAATAAGCGGAAATGACACATCATGTGGCCTGTTAACCGTTTATATACTAGCGGTATGTTTCTCGTGGGTTTTAGAACGAACGGTAAGATTCCCACTTCGCGATTGGTCTAGAGAAATCTATGGTTAGTGGTTGTCAACATTTTACGCATAACAAGCTGTGATCCGATTTCGGTGAAAACTACTCACGTATGTATACGTACACACGACATTTTGAGAACATTCTGTACATGATGGAGAAAAATAGATGTCATTTTCGGATTCAGCGTACAGGAATTATAGTAGAACATATAAAAATTTAAAGACAATAAACTCGTTGCAGGCCTGTGTTATGATACAATACGAATGCAACAGGGTCCAGGAATTACTGTAGACCATGAAAAAATTATAAGACAATAAAACTCGTTGTAGGCCTGTGTTTTAATACAATACGAATCCGTTGTGATTTTAATTAAATGTATTTAATTTGTTTAAAGAACGGTTTGTTTGTGGTTAATTGCAAGTCTACAAGATGCGTTATCTGTGCTGTGTCCAGCACAGGTATCAAAGCCCGGTTTCTAGTGCTGTAAGTCCGCAGACATACCGTTGTGTCACTAAGGTATTAAAGAACAGAACAAAATGAGAAATATAGGTTTTACTTGAGACGATACAAAATATAGTTGTTTCACTTTCACTGTTAATTTTTTATTATACATTATTTAGTTGGTAAGATTTACTTCCAGTTATAGAATTTTACATCAGTCTATGCACTAATTATTTTTCCTATAAATTGAGGATCCGTATTTGTAAGAACCTCTCAGAAAGTACTGTTTGATTCCTATAGAACATCACGTGCAGCCAGCTGCTTCATCAATCATAACCCTACAATTTTGCTGACTTTGGTTGTCATGGAATCTCCTCATCAGTTTCTCCAAGGCTGATGAAGTTCGTGTAAGTATTTAATCCAGAATTCTTAGTGGCGCAAAAATAAGGAAAGACAACGAGCTATTTGATGATTTTGACATTCCACCACATAAAATATTTTCTTGTCAGTTTTATTGTAAATTTTCGCTAAACAAATGCGTTATCGAAAAAAAAAATATTTTTTTTAATCTTTGCCTTAAAAATGACTTCATACTGTTTTGTGAAAATACAAAACGGCTGGGAGAGGGCATGTTCTGGTGGTTAGCGTGCCCGTCTTTAAATCGCAGAAGTCATTTCACGATTTCCTCTTCCACAAGATTGCGCACCGCACTTTGGTATTTTGTGTGCGTTTTAATGGTGATATTCAAATCCCACTGGCCCGGCATGGCCAAGTGAGTTAAGGCGTTTGACTCGTAATTAGAGGGTTGTGGGTTCGAATCCCGCTAGCACCAAACATGCTCGCTCTTTCAGCCGCGGGAATGTTATAATGTGACGGTCAGTCCCACTTGGTAAAAGAGTAGCCCAAGAGTTGGCGGTGGGTGGTGATGACTAGCTGCCTTCCCTCTCGTCTTACACTGCTAAATTAGGGACGACTTGCACAGATAGCCCTCGAGTAGCTTTGTGCGAAATTCAAAAACAAACAATTTTTGATACTGTACAGTCGAACATTTCCTGTACTGGCGTCTCGTGTTTTTTTGTTTTTTTTTCTCTTTAAATTTAAGGAACTTACCGCAAGATTGAAGGTATTCTAATAATAATTTTAGCAGCAAAATACTTGTAGATAGATAATCATATATCTTGGGAATTCTGTTAATATGTAACAGCGAACGTGCAAAACTCAAAGTTTTTCAGGTATTTCCCTTTCTTTTTTAAGAACTATTATTTTGCTAATTTCATTGTAATTTCTATTCACATCAAAGCTGTGAGCTTATCAATCGTTGTCTCTGATTTTGAACTATTGACCAGAAAAAAGGTAGCCAGCCAGTCAACTGTAAAGGATTGTCACCGTTATAACACACACGTAACGTAAAATGTAAGGAACATTTGGTGGTGTCGCACTGATTCGAACCCAACTCATTACTTTCGAAATACTTTGCTTTCACGGGTTACAGATGATATCTGGCAAGCCCATAAAACTAATAAAAATCACAGGTTATAACTTTATAATGACCTAAGGTCAAGCAAGTCTAACTTATATCGTTCGGTTATACCAGTTACCTATGAGACAAGGTCATCTAAGACTACGTTTACAACGTCCGGATCTACCAGCATTAACGTCACTTAAATCACATATGGACATAACAATCTGCCACTGATTCAAGGTCACATAACCCCACCCTTATATCGATCGGACATATCAGTGCTTGAGTCTAGGTTAGTCTAAATTTAAAGCTACTGGACATACTCGATCACTCCAGATCAGTTATTGTCATTCTTACTAAAGTTTTTACTTGGCATAAACACGAACAACTGAAACATTGTTTCCTACACACTGTAAGGTTCTCCAAATGACTTATCGGTGAGTCCGAGAGCTTATAATGCTGAAAATGGCAAAACAACATTCGGCTATCTGCTGTGTCCACCGAGGGGAATCGAACTTCTGATTTTAGCGTTGTAAATCCATAGAACTACCAATGTCTCAGCGGAAGACAACGCTGAAAATCGGATTTAGATCCATTGTGTAATTTTGTGCTCAAAAGCAAACAAAGAAAAAATATTAGAGACTATTCTTACTCTTAGAATAAACTACAAGTCATTCTTCAGATTAGAATATCGTTCAACTCGTTTCAGTGAATTTGTAAATCGTGTCTTATGTGTTTCCTTACTTTATTTTGTATTCGTTGTTAAGTTAAACAGTAACTAAGTTACTAATTCGGTGATGTGTAGCTGTGGGTAAAACGCGAAACTTGAGTCCACATTAAAACAGAAGCCATTACGCATCACGCGCACAGATGGTTTTCCATTAAACATTACTGGACACAATCTATTAAAAGTAATTAATTACTGTTGAAAAGTGTTGGTATATCTCGGTTTTTATTTCAACAGATCTCAAAGTGTACAGCATGTTAGAAGTTGTAATGTGACAAATAATACACGAAAAAAAAAGATAAATTATCCACTTAACACTGACCACAAAAGGCTTTATTATATACTTAACGTTGACCACGAGGGATTTTTACAACTCTGACTTTGTTTTTTTTTTAAGCTGGAAAGTGATATTTTATCCAGAGTCCACTGAAAGCAAATGGACTAGATCAAACATCATTTTTTTATTCTAGGGAAATTAGGGCTTCAAGTCACAAAATATTGGGTTATATTAACGAAAGTACATCCTACTGATCTATACGTATAATACGTGAATAGTCAAACAATACATTACATACATACATAATTAATCTCTTTATGAACTTTATTAATTAAAATATATTATTATGTAGATTCAAGAGGAAACAATTATTAACCACTGCCCTGCATTTTATTAATTAATATTGTTATATCAAGCACACTTTCGTCGATTTTATAATAATAATAATAATAAACAAACATTTTAAAAGTGCAAAACCTGATATATCCAGGAGGTGTAGAACATTGAATATTTCAACATGGATTACAGAACTCTAAAATAATAAATAAAAATTCAAAAAATAATCCAGCAGATCCATGGATTTTAAATTTTATGTAAATTTAACAGACTAGCATAAAAGTAAGTGTTTCTAAACACATTCTTCTCCTAGTGAAATTACACGTGTTGTATTTGTTTGTGTGGAATAGCATGCCACGTTGGAAATACAACGGGTTTTGATGTGTTTGTGTGGAATAGCATGCTACGTTGGAAATACAACGGGTTTTGATTTGTTTGTGTGGAATAGCATGCTACGTTGGAAATACAACGGGTTTTGATTTGTTTGTGTGGAATAGCATGCTACGTTGGAAATACAACGGGTTTTGATTTGTTTGTGTGGAATAGCATGCTACGTTGGAAATACAACGGGTTTTGATTTGTTTGTGTGGAATAGCATGCTACGTTGGAAATACAACGGGTTTTGATTTGTTTGTGTGGAATAGCATGCTACGTTGGAAATACAACGGGTTTTGATTCGTTTGTGTGGAATAGCATGCTACGTTGGAAATATAACGAGTTTTGATTCGTTTGTGTGGAATAGCATGCTACGTTGGAAATACAACGGGTTTTGATTTGTTTGTGTGGAATAGCATGCTACGTTGGAAATACAACGGGTTTTGATTTGTTTGTGTGGAATAGCATGCTACGTTGGAAATACAACGGGTTTTGATTTGTTTGTGTGGAATAGCATGCTACGTTGGAAATACAACGGGTTTTGATTTGTTTGTGTGGAATAGCATGCTACGTTGGAAATACAACGAGTTTTGATTTGTTTGTGTGGAATAGCATGCTACGTTGGAAATACAACGGGTTTTGATTTGTTTGTGTGGAATAGCATGCTACGTTGGAAATACAACAGGTTTTGATTTGTTTGTGTGGAATAGCATGCTACGTTGGAAATACAACGGGTTTTGATTTGTTTGTGTGGAATAGCATGCTACGTTGAAAATACAACGGGTTTTGATTTGTTTGTTTGGAATAGCATGCTACGTTGGAAATACAACGGGTTTTGAGTTGTTTGTGTGAAATAGCATGCTACGTTGGAAATACAACGGGTTTTGAATTGTTTGTGTGGAATAGCATGCTACGTTGGAAATACAACGGGTTTTGAGTTGTTTGTGTGGAATAGCATGCTACGTTGGAAATACAACGGGTTTTGAGTTGTTTGTGTGGAATAGCATGCTACGTTGGAAATACAACGAGTTTTGATTTGTTTGTGTGGAATAGCATGCTACGTTGGAAATACAACGGGTTTTGATTTGTTTGTGTGGAATAGCATGCTACGTTGGAAATACAACGGGTTTTGATTTGTTTGTGTGGAATAGCATGCTACGTTGGAAATACAACGGGTTTTGATTTGTTTGTGTGGAATAGCATGCTACGTTGGAAATACAACGGGTTTTGATTTGTTTGGTGGTGTTTACGGTTTTTTTGTTTTTGTTGTGATGTGAGAAGTTATCAAAACGAAATGTTTAGTTCTATCACAACTGTAACCAACAGGTGGTGTTGAGAACATCTGATGATGTGCATCAGCCAAATGAACAGCAAACACATCAAAAACACACCAGTGTTAGAAAGATTCGTCAAACACATCAAAAACACATGTGTTAGAAAGGTTCGTCAAACACATCAAAAACACATAAGTGTTAGAAAGGTTCGTCAAACACATCAAAAACACATAAGTGTTAGAAAGGTTCGTCAAACACATCAAAAACACATCAGTGTTAGAAAGATTCGTCAAACACATCAAAAACACATCAGTGTTAGAAAGGTTCGTCAAACACATCAAAAACACATCAGTGTTAGAAAGATTCGTCAAACACATCAAAAACACATAAGTGTTAGAAAGATTCGTCAAACACATCAAAAACACATCAGTGTTAGAAAAATTCGTCAAACACATCAGTGTCAGAAAGATTCGTCGAATTGGATCTAACGCTGCCTTCGAACGTAATAATTAGTGTTACCAACTTAATAACTCCAGTACTGAGGAAACGTCGTACGAACCTAAGGCTTGACGACAACGTTTAAGACAGATTGATCCAACCAATGTTGAGAAGAGTCCATGAGAATACAATCAGAAAACACACAACGACGTTTTAATCAGAGGTGGACACGTCAAAATAAAAACTGCTTTGTTTGCAAAGGACTTTATCAAGCGTAATTATCTTGGCTTGAAGGAAGTTTTTTTCCCCTCTTAAGTACGCAATTGATCTAGGAATCAGAAATACACTAGATACACTTTTAATCAGCAATATGACAACCAGGAATAAGATAGGATGAATAGAAGAACGCAGAAGCCAAATCGTCCACACCGTTTCACAATATAGCACTATACACATTTTAAATGTGAGTTTTTATATAACTCAATGATGTCAGTTGCTATTATGATTAGGACCTTGTTTTTCTATCTTCTTTCATAACAAAGACTGGATGTCACAAAATGAAAAATGGAATTTTCGGTCACTTTTTCTGGTCTTACTGTTAAAATAACTTATTATATTTTAAATGCAAATATTCTAATGTTAGCAATAAAGCAAAAAAACATGGTAATTTCAAGTAATCTGAATTAGCAAGGACTTTAGAAGAAACCTGTTCCAATGGGAAAGATGATTTCGTTAGAACTTCCTTGTGTATTTTCATCTAACCGGCTTTAGAAATATAGTGAGACCTATCAAAAGTCCACCGGAGACTGAAGACAGATTGGAACAATTAAGTTTTCTTTTTGCCACTAACAGCACAAATTATCAGGAATTAATTGTCGTATCAAAGATAAACAAACACACCTTTGGATATCCACCTAGATTGGAAATGTATACAAAAATAAATTATATCGAACTGTTGTTTATACTGAAATATACTGCTTGGTGGATGGTGATAAATCAAAGTCTACAATCATGTTTTGTGCAGTCTTTTCCATAGATTCAGCTTTACAACGATAAGTTTGTCGTTAAGTTGAAGTCACCGATGACTGCTTTGTTTCATTTCAGGTTACACTCTCGAAATCCCCGTTAAATCTCGATAAAACGTTATCGGGGTTCAAAATCAAAGAAGCATCTTTTCTTTAGAGGTGCAGTGTTTGAGAACGAACTCTTGGAGGACCCTTCTTCTTTCAGTGACTCAGACTTTGAGAAGAAACTCTTGGAGGACCCTTCTTCTTTCAGTGACTCAGACTTTGAGAAGAAACTCTTGGAGGACCCTTCTTCTTTCAGTGACTCAGACTTTGAGAACGAACTCTTAGAGGACCCTTCTCTTGCAATGACTCAGACCTCGAGAAAGAATAATTGGAGGACTCTTCTCTTTTAATGGGTCAGACTTGAAAAAGGAACTCTTGGAAGACCCTTCTCTTTTAGTGACTCAGACCTAGAGAAGGACTTTATGTAGGAGCTTTATCCTTCAGAAGCTCAGACTTCATGAAGAGATTTATTCTCAGGGATTTAGTCATCGTATAATACCTATTTTCTATGAAGATATCACGGATAAATTAATCTTGTTTGTTTTAAAGTAGGGGTTCTTAACTTTTTGTTATTAACTTCCACCCGACTGTAAACAATTTTTGGTACTTAAACCCCACTCTCAGAGCAAACGTATCTCTGATTGGTTCTCTATTTAATAGCACAGTTTAAAAAAAATTAAAACTGATAATAGAGTGCTAATTTGTTATATACGTATTTCAATATGATTATGTTGTAATTTATTACAGCATCATTCAAACGTTCGCCTCCCCCCACCTCGCGTGAACCAATGTTTTAGAGTAACATCACGTTGGGCTATACGTTGTGTTGACATGAGGGAATAAAACCTCGAATTTTAATGATGTAAGTTCGTAAACTTATCACTTTCCTAACTGGTTGGGGGACGTCTTGAAATCTATTTTATCAATTATTTGAGAAAGAAGTTTGTGTGTCTGGAATTAAGCACAAACTGTCGGTGTTCTTCCCACCATGGGTATCGAAACCCCGTTTCTAGCGGTGTGAGCCCGCAGGCATACCGCTGTGCCACTGGGAGGGCTGAAAAACAACTAGTAGCAAATATATTATTATGCCCATTTATATTTAAACATTAAATCTAAAAAAAAAAAAAAATGGGACTACGTTTTAGTAACAATATGAGAGAAATATTTTATATTTTCCAAAATTATTAATATAATAACGTTTAAAGGTGTTCTACAAATCTTTTAACACCTTATTCTTCAAAATTCTATTCTGATTTATCTTCAGTAATAGTAGCTAGGATAAGAACAGGACGGTAGCGCAACCTAGGTATCAAAATATAGCTGTTTTTCAGTGACAAAAGGTCAATAACAGATATTGAAAAGTCAAATATAATCTGCCTACATGATGCTAAACATTATACTTTAGACAAATTTATTTTCCCAATATTAGAAGTGGGAACATACATCGCGCGGATTTGAAATATTGGAAATAAATATTAAATTATGTTTGTTTTGTTATCAGACTTTGGTAGGTTTCTTTTTTCTAAAACTTATTGTTTCTCGGGAAGATTTTAGGTGATGGACATTTGAACTGCTCTTCGTGGTAAGATGACGTCGTATACTAGGTCTGACTGGACGACCTGGACTCAGGGTTATAAGGTCACGTAAAGGAACAAGCTCGCCATTACTGTCCAGTGGTAGAGGGTCGTGTTCAGATCGGACTGGAACATCAGGGAGTGACACTGTGAGAACAAAATGTTAAACGTTTTTATTCCAAAAAACAACAATAAATACACGCTTATATGTCGCAAAACTGTTCAAGGTCAATTATACTATAATGAAACTCTTGCTTATATGATACTAGAAAAACGTTTTTATTATGCGATGTGCAACCCCAAACTTTGCGAAATTTTTATCTTGCGTGCATGAAGCTTTGAAATAGGGGGTCATGATTTTCCCGTTTCGCTTCCGTTTCCTGTCAAGGAGAACTTTATTTTTCGCCATTATCAAGGTGAATATATATCGTTATGAATAGCTCATACTATAAAGGAACTTTTGCTTATATGTATGACATTGGAAAAACTTTTTCATTACGCGATGTTTCCATTTCATCCCTGTTTCCCATCACGAAAACGTTACTTGTTTCCATTCTCAGGGTGCAGATATGACGTCATGAATACGTCACACGCGGATCTAATGCAGTGGCACCATGGGTAATTGGCTAGTTGCGAATAATTATTATTTTTCAAGAGAACAACAATACTGAAAACAAAACAGTAATAACACATGATGTATCATATATAGTTTTTCACCAATTATCTTTTGTTAAACATGTCAACTAAAAATAATAAACTTGAATAACGCTGATTTATTTAAGAAACATATTTTAGGATGTGGAGAAAGGGGGTTCAAATTTATCTCCATAAGGTCGTGGGGATTGCTTGCTACTGTCCTAATCTAGAGGACGGTCCAATAAAAACTCGACCAGAAGACACTTGTATGCTATGTAGTGCATGGTCATATCCTTTATTAATTCACAGTTCGTATGCATTTGTTTGATTGTTTGTCCGCGAACTCCTCTTATAATCTGGAGCTAGCAGTGTCAAATTGGCAGATGGATGGCCCGGGGGTATATTTATCTTATAATCTGAAGCTAGCAGTGTGAAATTGGCAGATGGATGGCCCGGGGGTATATTTATCTTATAATCTGGAGCTAGCAGTGTCAAATTGGCAGATGGATGGCCCGGGGGTATATTTATCTTATAATCTGAAGCTAGCAGTGTGAAATTGGTAGATGGATGGCCCAGGGGTATATTTATCTTATAATCTGGAGCTAGCAGTGTCAAATTGGCAGATGGATGGCCCGGGAGTTATTTATCTTATAATCTGGAGCTAGCAGTGTCAAATTGGCAGATGGATGGCCCGGGGGTATATTTATCTTATAATCTGGAGCTAGCAGTGTCAAATTGGCAGATGGATGGCCCGGGGGTATATTTATCTTATAATCTAGAGCTAGCAGTGTGAAATTGGCAGATGGATGGCCCGGGGGTATATTTATTTTATAATCTGGAGCTAGCAGTGTAAAATTAGCAGATGGATGGCCCGGGGGTATATTTATCTTATAATCTGGAGCTAGCAGTGTCAAATTGGCAGATGGATGGCCGGGAGTATATTTATCTTATAATCTGGAGCTAGCAGTGTCAAATTGGCAGATGGATGGCCCGGGGGTATATTTATCTTATAATCTGGAGCAAGCAGTGTCAAATTGGCAGATGGATGGCCCGGGGGTATATTTATCTTATAATCTGGAGCTAGCAGTGTCAAATTGGCAGATGGATGGCCCGGGGGTATATTTATCTTATAATCTGGAGCTAGCAGTGTGAAATTGGCAGATGGATGGCCCGGGGGTATATTTATCTTATAATCTGGAGCTAGCAGTGTCAAATTGGCAGATGGATGGCCCGGGGGTTATTTATCTTATAATCTGGAGCTAGCAGTGTAAAATTGGCAGATGGATGGCCCGGGGAAATATTTATCTTATAATCTGGAGGTAGCAGTGTCAAATTGGCAGATGGATGGCCCGGGGGTATATTTATCTTATAATCTGGAGCTAGCAGTGTGAAATTGGCAGATGGATGGCCCGGGGGTATATTTATCTTATAATCTGGAGCTAGCAGTGTGAAATTGGCAGATGGATGGCCCGGGGGTATATTTATCTTATAATCTGGAGCTAGCAAGGTCAAATTGGCAGGTGGATGGCCCGGGGGTATATTTATCTTATAATTTGGAGCTAGCAGTGTGAAATTGGCAGATGGATGGCCCGGGGGTATATTTATCTTATAATCTGGAACTAGCAGTGTCAAATTGGCAGTTGGATGGCCCGGGGGTATATTTATCTTATAATTTGGAGCTAGCAGTGTGAAATTGGCAGATGGATGGCCCGGGGGTATATTTATCTTATAATCTGGAACTAGCAGTGTCAAATTGGCAGTTGGATGGCCCGGGGGTATATTTATCTTATAATCTGGAGCTAGCAGTGTCAAATTGGCGGATGGATGGCCCGGGGGTATATTTATCATATAATCTGGAGCTAGCGGTGTCAGATTGGCAGATGGATGGCCCGGGGATATATTTATTTGTAGCGCTAAAAAGCGTTCAGAAGGCATGATGTTGATCGGCCAGTGATAGATTTTCAAGGTTTTGCTGAGCTTCAGATTTTATGTTCCTAACCCGTTTCGGGATCCCAAGGGCGTCATGTTTTAAACTTGCAAGCTAACATGACACTCGCGTTCAATTACTAACACAATGTCCATTTTTGGTTCGGACTTACTACCTATTCCCTCTTGTGGTAGCTACAGAAATTAACTGGGGCCACTATTATTCATGTGGGGAGCGCTGGTGTATTTTATGATACGATACATAATTCATACTTTTCTTACCAGCGAAATAGACGCCACTGGGCTGAAAACGTTGACAGCAGTAACAGATGATGATATCCTATGTCATCTGGACAGACTTAACCAAGTCGATGACCAATATATTTTGGTCACTTATGAGCCCATAGTTAAGTATTTTTTATTGAGTACAACCTTTATAGTGACTTGATTCTGTCATCCTTGTGTAGCAGAATCACAACTTCTTGTTTCATTTTGCGCATAACGGATGTTATAAAACGTAACGGGTGCTTCGAACCACTCGGTAAAGTTCAATTGGGTACCGCTCTGGTGTTCATGTTTAGATTCTACAACAACAAAAATGTCAATATTCTTAGCAACGTTAGCAGTATATAGCTATTCCACTTCTTAGCAACGTTAGCAGTATACAGCTATTCCACTTCTTAGCAACGTTAGCAGTATATAGCTATTCCACAGCTATTTAATCTTAACTTGTTCTTAAGTTTACACAAACCCATTTTTCGATCCCAAATTCCTAGATTGGGGCCCATATACAGAGTTAAGCTGAGGAGGCGATGGATGACAGAAAACTTCATGAACAGTTACAAACACCGCACTGAAGGTGCATTACACAGAAAGTCCATGGCTTGAACAGCACGCAAATATATATTTTTTAAAGAATAGCTCATGCTCACCAATTATTGACTTCTGGGAATCACCAGTCATGGAGTTCATTAACGAGAAACGAACCCTGGACACCCTGGTTCGTGCTGGACTCAGGAATGGAGCTGTTGACAGGGTGTACAATAAAGGATTGACTGCAGCGTTGAGCGGAAGAACAAACACAGCAACCCATGCAAATACCTATAACAGAAAACCACAGTTACTTCATCAACGGAACCTGTAACAGAAAACCATAGTTACTTCATCAACGGAACCTGTGTCAGAAAACCATAGTTACTTCATCAACGGAACCTGCAACAGAAACCTACAGTTATTTCATCAACGGAACTTGCAACAGAAAACTACAGTTATTTCATCAACGGAACCTGCAACAGAAAACTGCAGTTATTTCATCAACGGAACCTGCAACAGAAAACCACAGTAGTTACTTCATCAACGGAACCTGTAACAGAAAACCACAGTTACTTCATCAACGGAACCTGCAACAGAAAACTACAGTTATTTCATCAACGGAACCTGCAACAGAAAACCACAGTAGTTACTTCATCAACGGAACCTGTAACAGAAAACCACAGTTACTTCATCAACGGAATCTGCAACAGAAAACTACAGTTATTTCATCAACGGAACCTGCAACAGAAAAGTGCAGTTATTTCATCAACGGAACCTGCAACAGAAAACCACAGTAGTTACTTCATCAACAGAACCTGTAACAGAAAACCACAGTTATTTCATCAACGGAACCTGCAACAGAAAACTGCAGTTATTTCATCAACGGAACCTGCAACAGAAAACCACAGTAGTTACTTCATCAACGGAACCTGCAACAGAAAACCACAGTAGTTACTTCATCAACAGAACCTGTAACAGAAAACCACAGTTACTTCATCAACGGAACCTGCAACAGAAAACTGCAGTTATTTCATCAACGGAACCTGCAACAGAAAACCACAGTTACTTCTTCAACGGAACCTGCAACAGAAAACTACAGTTATTTCATCAACGGAACCCGCAACAGAAAACTGCAGTTATTTCATCAACGGAACCTGCAACAAAAAACCACAGTTACTTCATCAACGGAACCTGCAACAGAAAACCACAGTTACTTCATCAACGGAACCTGCAACAGAAAACCACAGTTACTTCATCAACGGAACCTGCAACAGAAAACAGCAGTTATTTCATCAACGGAACCTGCAACAGAAAACCACAGTTACTTCAGCAACGGAACCCGCAACAGAAAACCACAGTTATTTCATCAACGGAACCTGCAACAGAAAAGTGCAGTTATTTCATCAACGGAACCTGCAACAGAAAACTGCAGTTATTTCATCAACGGAACCTGCAACAAAAAACCACAGTTACTTCATCAACGGAACCTGCAACAGAAAACTACAGTTACTTCATCAACGGAACCTGCAACAGAAAACCACAGTTACTTCATCAACGGAACCTGTAACAGAAAACTACAGTTATTTCATCAACGGATTATACGCGTGACACTGAGCTCATTTGTAACACAAAAAATTACAAGTCAATCACTATTAAATAAGTTTGTTTGTGTTTGGGTTGTACATAAGCACAAAGTTACACAACCGGTTTCTGGCAGTATAAATCCACAGACATATCACTGTGCCACTAGGATGTACTAAAATTGATACTAAGTGTTATTCTGTACGTGTGCCTTACACGATCGCGAATTCAACGGTCAGATCACAGACCTCGTAGATCGTACGTGTAGACGTCTTCAATTTGAATCTGCTGACAAAGAGGGAATGATATCGATCAGAAGGACCCACTGCCACCCACAGCTGAAAGTATCAAGTATTTGACAGCATGAATATTAGACCTTTCGATCCACAGCCCTGTATGCGAACTATCAAGCCATCACGACAATTTTTTTGAATTTTTTTGTTTTAGAAATAAAACAAAATTTACCTAGCTTATATAAATTATGAGCTATTAGAAGTTTCTGAAACTCAGTTGAGATGCTCGGGGTATAATTCAGAAACATATGTCCCTACGTTATATAAAATAACTCTACACATGAAAAATGTATTGTTTTTTGTGATAACCTGGCATAGCCTGGTGTTAGCGCACTAGAATCGTAAATTACGGGTTCGAATCTCCGTCGGTGAGCAGCTCGCCCTTTCAGCTGTGGGGGCATTATAACGTGACGGTCAGTCCAACTAATCGTTAATAAAAGAATATCTCAAGAGTTGGCGGTGGGTGACATTGACTAGTTGCTTTACCTCCCAAATCAACAGCAACTTTATATCTATTACCTCTACCAAGTAGTGTGAAATAAACAACTGAATAACATATATATATTTCATACGTGATATTTACACAACTTTATATCTATTACCTCTACCAAGAAGTGTGAAATAAACAACTGAATAACATATATATATTTCATACGTGATATTTACACAACTTTATATCTATTACCTCTACCAAGAAGTGTGAAATAAACAACTGAATAACATATATATTTCATACGTGATATTTACACAACTTTATATCTATTACCTCTACCAAGAAGTGTGAAATAAACAACTGAATAACATATATATATTTCATACGTGATATTTACACAACTTTATATCTATTACCTCTACCAAGAAGTGTGAAATAAACAACTGAATAACATATATATATTTCATACGTGATATTTACACAACTTTATATCTATTACCTCTACCAAGAAGTGTGAAATAAACAACTGAATAACATATATATATTTCATACGTGATATTTACACAACTTTATATCTATTACCTCTACCAAGAAGTGTGAAATAAACAACTGAATGACATATATATATTTCATACGTGATATTTACACAAGTGGATAAAATAGATTTCATAAGCAATATTCACATACATTTACAACTTTGAAAGCTCAAAATAATTTAAAATGCTTATCTTTATTGTAAATGTCAGTTATTGACTTTTAGGTTTTTCTACATTATTACAAAGTCGTTTTGATAGAACGATAAATTTCTTCTCTGTTTTGAGTTAAAAATACCACAGACAGCATCACGATGTGAAAAATCAGAGGTTTAGAGTGAAAATAATTTTTATATCATATCATAATTATAAGCTGAGCGACCTTTTTTTTTAAAAAAAATTTGTAACCAAAAGGTTTTATTTGATAGATGTAATAAGTTTCATATTCTTAAATTTACATAAATACGGGATCAAATTGTGAGAAAAAAATACCTCGCGATACAATACCTAAAACTTGAGATAGCCGATGACAAAATAAGTTAGCTAAGCCTTTTTCATATTAGGCCCCGGCACGGCCAACTGGTTAAGGCACTTGACTCGTAATCCGAGAGTCGCGGGTTCGAATCTTCGTCACACCAAACATGCTCGCCCTTTTAGCCGTAGGGCGTTATAATGTGACGGTCGAATCCCACTATTCGTTGGTAAAAGAGTAGCCCAAGAGTTGGCGGTGGGTAAATAGATGCATTCCTTCTAGTCTTACACTGCTAAATTAGGGACGGCTAGCTCAGATAACCCTCGTGTATCTTTGCGCGAAATTCAAAAACAAACAATTTTTCATATTGTTTCACGAAAAGCAGTTCTTTTCCTGTCACATTGTAACACTAAAACATTAGATTTTACATCGCACTGTGACATTATAATTTAAATATTGTATTGTTTGTTTGTTATTATACACAAAGGACTATATGTGGTCTGCCCACCTTGGGTATCGAGCCCTGGTTTCTACTAGTGTCTGATGAACTGGAAGCCAGTCAATTGTGTATTTTAATCAATAGCCTATGACTTCGCGATGCTGGGATACGAGCAATTACATTACAACATGACAACCAATGTTGAGAAACAGTAACTGATTAAAAATCGATAAATCCAACACTTGCATTCAGCTTACAGGGTGAAAATAGAATCAATGTATTTATAAATATTAAGGCCACGAAGGTCGTAGTGGGACCGTAAAAACAAACACCAATAAGCTTGCCAAAATAAACCCATAATGATCATAGTTATTTTTATTTATAAATGAAATTAAACAAATAAAAACTTTCCATTAAACGAACTTCAGCTCTGAAATATTTTCTTAATAATATGGAAGAGAGAAAAAACCTTATTTTCCGTAATTTGTTTTTGATTCAATGGAACAGTTTTGCCCTCTAGGCGGGATAAGCTCATCTGGGTGTGGTAGAGCTAATATTCTGCTTGCATAAATAAATTTATTAGATATATGGTAATTATAATATCAAACACTTGTCTCAGTTTTCAATTGGATCAATTCTTTTTTACGTGTTGTGGTTACAGTCAAGTTGGAACCACGGGAAGGCAGCAGTCCATTGGTAGTTTTATATTATTTTAGTTACTCGTTAATGGATCCGGCATGGCCAAATGGTTAAGGTGCTCAATTCGCAGTTTAAGGGTTGAGTGTTCGAATCTCCATCATACCAAACATGCTCGTTTGGGGGCGTTATAATGTGACAGTCATTCCCACTATTCGTTGGTAAAAGAGTAGCCCAAGAGTTGGCAGTGGGTGGTGATCACTAGCTGCCTTCCCTCTAGTTTTACACTACTAAATTAGGGACGGCTAGCGCAGATAACCCTCATTTAGCTTTGCGCAAAATTTAAAATCAAACAAACTTGTTAATAAACGTAGTTTCACTTTATTAATTCTTATCTTGGTTTGTATACCAAGTTTCCAATGTAAATCAGAGTGGTAATCGGTGCTTTATGTGCTCTGCTCACCACGAGTACTGGGAAGAGGGAAGGTTCAATACGAAGATCTAGATTGCTCAACGCTGCTCAGTAGAACAGCAACAGAGCAAATAAAAGCATACCCAGCTTAGCACCAAACCCCTAGGTCCTCCGATGGGGAATTTTACGGATTTAGAACACTAAATACAATGGTTCGATTCCCACGATGGACACAGCAGACACTCCAATGTAGCTTTGCCATAGGAGACAAACAATTTGAAAAGCCTTATTAACTGAATCAAAATTTACTGTTGAATTTTTAAAAGAAGTGAAACATAGTTTTGAGAACCAAAGATGTCTAACCAAGAGTTAAAGCAAGTTAACAGTTATTCTCCCAAATAACGTTAGGGACCATTTTACTGTATTTTTTTTGTATTGATTTCACGGTTTTACGACATCTATTACGACCCTGATTTTGAAATGTTTTGTTTCTAAACATTCAGTAAAATGAAAAGAAGATTTTCTCTAAGAACGGAGTTACGTCTGTAGACAGAACGTTAACATATCGCTTGTAAGTATTTTTAAATGAGCTCTGACGTTTTATTTCTATGTATTCCAGTGATCCGATCAATAAGGGCGGCCAATCTCTGGTCGTATTCCAGTGATCTGATCAATAAGGGCGGCCAATCTCTGGTCGTATTCCAGTGATCTGATCAATAAGGGCGGCCAATCTCTGGTCGTATTCCAGTGATCCGATCAATAAGGGCGGCCAATCTCTGGTCTAATCGTTTTCAGTCAACAACTCTGTAGATGCAGTTTCTGATTCATGACCAACCACAGATTTAATCCAACTCAACTACCAACAAACGGTTGTATTTCATTCTGGTTTAACAATAAATTACATTAAAATACAACTGTAATATTAACTTGAAGTGCCTCAACGTATCTGAACGTTGCATGTAGTCTTCACTTTGATAACACACTACACTGAAAGTACCACACACTAATTCATTTTCCACAACACATTTCTGGATCTTTTGAAAGTTTTTGTTGTTATTGTTGTTTCACATCTTATGTTGCACAAATATTATCGTCGCCATCTTGTCCTTATTTTTGAAATGATAAGTGAGAAAGTTTGTTTGTTTTTAAATTTCGCGCAAAGCTACACGAGGGTTATCTGCGCTAGCCATACCTAATTTAGCAGTGTAAGACTAGAGGAAAGACAACTAGTCATCATCACCCACCGCCAACTCTTGGGCTACTCTTTTGCCAAAGAATAGCGGGACTGACCGTCGAATTATAACGCCCCCACGGCTGAAAGTGCGATCATGTTTGCTGTGACGGGGATTCGAACCCGCCACTTTCGGATTACGAGTTGAGTGCCCTAACCCACCTGGCCATGCCGGGCCTAAGCTAGAGGGAAGGCAGCAAGTCAACAGTTTCTAACGTCAACGTTTATGCTACTATCGTCTTATAAGATAAAGGAATTCTGTCTTCATTATTTATACTTGGGGTCCCAAAAGGTGGAGAATATTTTAGTTTACAAAAAAAGTAATCAGATTTACAGTGTGAGCACGCTAAGCACTGGGCCATACCCTGGACTCTGACAATCGATTCACAACGTTTGGAGCAACAAGTATAGTTGAAACACGATACCAGTTGTTATTAAGATTGTCGTCTTAACTCAAACTATAATTTTAGTTGTGTAGATATGATGTCAGTAAACAGTGGTTGTTTTCGCAAATGAATTAAGTTGGAATCTTCTCCATAATAAAGAGGAATAGGTAATCATTTAAACAAAGATAGCGTTCAGCACAATAGAGTATCAATGCCATATATAACACATTCACGGCACGTAAGAGAAGTTCAGGACCCTGGTGACATTCTCATCACTACCACCATCACGTGCCTCATATCAGCTAAAGTATTGGCACAGTTTTTGCAAGTTTGTTTTTCCAGATCCAATTATACTGTTTTTAATTACGACCCTTTTCACTTCACTCTCACCCCTAACTCACCACCTAGCATCACCACCATTAACATTCTTTCATCCTTTTACCTCTTTTGAAATTTCTTTTTAACAGCGATGAAAATGTACATTAACTTTTAACTAGTAACTTTATCCAAAAACAGCAAATCGATGTAAGAAAAAGAACAATTTAATGGTAAGTTAACATGAAACCTTTGTGAGCTTTCTTTGTAGCAAAAGAGACAACGGCGTCGTCGAAATGAACTTGTTTTACAGAAGGCTGTGAAACATCATATTAAAAACAATTTAGATTGTTCAGTTCTTCGGACCCCGCTACATGGGATGCAACATTTCCTACAATTATCGTCAGATGTGATGCAGGATGCAACATTTTCTAAAATTATCGTCGAATGTAATGCAGAATGCAACATTTCCTACAATTATCGTCGGATGTAATGCAGGAAGCAACATTTCCTAAAATTATTGTCAGATGTGATGCAGGATGCAACATTTCCTAAAATTATCGTCAGATGTGATGCAGGATGCAACATTTCCTAAAATTATTGTCGGATGTAATGCAGGATGCAATATTTCCTGAAATTATCGTCAGATGTGATGCAGGATGCAACATTTCCTACAATTATCGTCAGATGTGATGCAGGATGCAACATTTTCTCAAATTATCGTCAGATGTGATGCAGGATGCAACATTTCCTAAAATTATTTTCGGATGTAATGCAAGATGCAACATTTCCTAAAATTATCTTCGGATGTAATGCAGGATGCAATATTTCCTAAAATTATCGTGAGATGTGATGCAGAATGCAACATTTCCTAAAAGTATCGTCAGATGTGATGCAGAATGCAACATTTCCTAAAAGTATCGTCAGATGTGATGCAGGATGCAACATTTCCTAAAATTATCGTCGAATGTAATGCAGGATGCAGCATTTCCTAAAATTACCGTCAGATGTGATGCAGGATGCAACATTTCCTACAATTACCTTCGGATGTAATGCAGGATACAACATTTCCTACAATTATCATCAGATGTGATGCAGGATGCAACATTTCCTAAATTATCGTCAGATGTGATGCAGGACGCAACATTTCCTACAATTACCTTCGGATGTATGCAAGATGCAACATTTCCTAAAATTATCGTCAGATGTGATGCAGGATGCAACATTTCCTAAAATTATCGTCAGATGTGATGCAGGATGCAACATTTCCTAAAATTATTGTCGGATGTAATGCAGGATGCAATATTTCCTAAAATTATCGTCAGATGTGATGCAGGATGCAACATTTCCTGAAATTATCGTCAGATGTGATGCAGGATGCAACATTTCCTACAATTATTTTCGGATGTGATGCAGGATGCAACATTTCCTACAATTATTTTCGGATGTAATGCAGGATGCAACATTTCCTGAAATTATCGTCAGAGGTGATGTAGGATGCAACATTTCCTACAATTATTTTCGGATGTGATGCAGGATGCAACATTTCCTACAATTATTTTCGGATGTAATGCAGGATGCAACATTTCCTAAAATTATCGTCGGATGTGATGAAAAGTGCAATTTTTTTTGTCCGATCTAAGTTTCTACCGACGTGCGTGTCTCTTTCGTCCTTCCCTTCTCTTCCCTCTTGGTTCCTTCTCCTTTTCCTTCCCTTCTCTTCCCTCTTGGTTCCGTTCTCCTTTCCCTCCGAGAGATCTTATTTTACTTACAGTGAATCCGATCAGTAACATTAAGAAAAAAGTACTGAACCCTTATGACGCTGTAGAAGTGAAACATTGGACGTTGAAAATATTTTGAATATTAAATGTTTCAGTTTTGCAGCTGTAGTAGAGAGTTCTGATGACACCGTAGAAACGAAACGTTGGATGTTGAAAATAATTTGAATATCAGACGTTTCAGTTTTACAGTTGTAGTACGCTGTAGAAGTGAAACGTTGCACGTTGAAAATATGTTATATATTAGACGTTTCAGTTTTACAGTTGTAGTACTGAATCTTAATAACATTGTATAAGTGAAACGTTGGTCATTTTCGATACAAAGAAATATAAGATTCGAAACACCTTTATCGAAATCACATACATTTTTATGTTTGTTTGTTTTTGAATTTCGCACAAAGCTACTCGAGGGCTATCTGTGCTAGCCGTCCCTAATTTAGCAGTGTATGACTAGAGGGAAGGCAGCTAGTCATCACCACCCACCGCCAATTCTTGGGCTACTCTTTTACCAACGAATAGTGGGATTGACCGTAACGTTATAACGACCCCACTGCTGAAAGGGCGAGCATGTTTGGCGCGACGAGGATGCGAACCCGCGACCCTCAGATTACGAGTCGCACGCCTTAACACGCTTGGCCATGCCGGGCCACATTTTTATGTATATAACAACAGTTATATTTCAGTTTACGAGTTAACCTCTCAACATGAACATTTAGTAACCTATTAAAAAACCCAACTGTTTAGTGTCTGAAACAATTATATATATATTTTTAAGCATAAAGCTTTACTGAGCCATCAGAAAAGAGGAGTACTATTTTAGGAATCAAACAGGAAACCCACCGAGTTAACAAACCAACTTTACTGAAATGTTTAATAACTAACTACAATACATAGTCACTTACTAATCTACTGGCCCGGCATGCCCAGGTGGTTAAGGCCCTCGACACGTAATCCGAGAGTCGCGGGTTCGAATCCCCGTCATAGCAAACATGCTCACCCTTTCAGCCGTGGGGGAGTTATAATGTTACGGTCAATCCCACTATTTGTTGGTAAAATAGTAGCCCAAGAGTTGGCGATAGGTGGTGATGACTAGCTCCCTTCCCTCTAGTCTTACACTGCTAAATTAGGGACGGCTAGCGCAGATAGCCCTCGTGTAGCTTTGTGCGAAATTCAAAAAAACTAATCTACTAACGTGTTTAAATGATGATCTAATGAACGTCCACTCAGTTAGTTGCAAACTCTCTTTTTTAACCTGAAGATGACCTAGAAAAGGTCGAAACGTTGTTCTCTGCTTTATTAGTAAAAGTGTTAATACCTATACCAGCCGTTCTGAGATACATTAATTTCCACTCACTAACTAAAATAGGTAGCCACTTACGTGCTTATGTCATTATCACATACCTACCCACTGACCCAGACATATAACTACATGCCACTTACTAACCCACTTACGTGCTTATGTCTTTATCACATACCTACCCACTGACCCAGACATATAACTACATGCCACTTACTAACACACTTACGTGCTTATGTCATTATCACATACCTACCCACTGACCCAGACATATAACTACATGCCACTTACTAACCCACTTACGTGCTTATGTCTTTATCACATACCTACCCACTGACCCAGACATATAACTACATGGCACTTACTAACACACTTACGTGCTTATGTCATTATCACATACCTACCCACTGACCCAGACATATAACTACATGCCACTTACTAACCCACTTACGTGCTTATGTCTTTATCACATACCTACCCACTGACCCAGACATATAACTACATGCTACTTTACTAACCCACTTACGTGCTTATGTCATTATCACATACCTACCCACTGACCCAGACATATAACTACATGCCACTTACTAACCCACTTACGTGCTTATGTCATTATCACATACCTACCCACTGACCCAGACATATAACTACATGCCACTTACTAACCCATTTACGTGCTTATGTCTTTATCACATACCTACCCACTGACCCAGACATATAACTACATGCCACTTACTAACCCATTTACGTGCTTATGTCTTTATCACATACCTACCCACTGACCCAGACATATAACTACATGCTAATCTACCAAAGTCATCTCATAATTAATTTGGCATTGATTACTAATTCACCCCTCAGTTTGTTACCTATTTTCACCTACCTGTGGAGGTATGGTAGCTCCACTAAGTGATGCCACACCCAACAGAATGATGGGCATCCAACAGCAGAAGTCCGTGGCAACTATAACAGTCATCCTTCTAGCCATTGTGGCGTCAGCGCGTGAATCCCTCGAGCGGACAGCTGTCTGTGTTTTCTTAGCCACTCCAAACATCCAGGCGTAAGCCAAGACTATGACAGCAAAAGAAACGAAGTTTAGAGCCAGGAAGACAGACACGGAGTATTCCCAGCCGTGTGGTCTTTCGGGGGTGATGTGTAGCGCCAAGCACACCCCTGACCGCCCATAGAAGTTGGAGAAATAGCTAGTTTGTAACAAAGGGACTCCAGCTAGAAGAACTACCATGACCCACACGGCACCCATGATGAGACGTCTGCTTCATACTTAACCTCTTCAGACGAAACGGGAAAATGATACAGACGAAACGATCCAGAGTTATTATAGTCAGTGTCAAAACAGAAAGTTCACTGGATAGAGTAGAAAGGAAACCAGCAAACTGGCAGAGTGGGCTATGCTTCCAGGAGCTGGCGTAGATGAAGTAAACACCTCGATAGTAAGTGTCCACTGTAGCTATGACAAGCAAGTACATACCCATCAGCATGTCCCCAATTGCCAAGTTAGTGATGAGAAAGGAGTGAACCTGCAAAAAAATGTTTAATCGAATCCTTGTTAATATTCTGATGGGAAAATAGTGGCTGATTCGATATTATATTTATTTCGTGACTTCTCCACCAGTAAATCGTCTACAGACTTCAAAACCCACCAGATGTAATTTTCAGCCACACTGCAGCGATTCATAGAATGGCTCTGAGTTTGTTTTGTTTTTCTTCAATTAGAAAATTTTAACCCATGGCTCTGCCTTCAGCGGTACAGCGGTATGATTGCGGACTCACACCGCTAGAAACCGGATTCCGGTACCCGTGGTGGGCAGAGCACAGATAGCCCATGTGTAACTTTGTGAACCGGGTTACGATACCCGTGGTGGGCAGAGCACAGATAGCTCATGTGTAAGTTTGTAAACCGGGTTCCGATACCCGTGGTAGGCAGAGCACAGATAGCCTATGTGTAACTTTGTGCTTAATTCCAAACAATCAATCGCTGATACACCTTTTAACCGATTTGAGATCTAATTGCAGAGTGAGTCTTCAATTGCCGCGGCTGTAATTAGATCTCCAACAAATCGAGCAAGAGATGGAGCCAAAAGCTAAAATTTGTGTTTGGAAACCAGAACAACTTTAATGCCATTCTATGAACCGCTAGGGCGCACTGTTTAGTGGGTTATAATCTTAGTATTCAATTATATTCATCATATTTTATTTTATCCGCTTTTCCGTTTCGAAATACTACATAAAAACAATTAAATACTTGTACACATTAATAATAAACTTCTTGTCATTGGCTAGTAATGTTTGATATATTCATTTGGATAAATAATGTGATCTGAAGACGTTTCGCTAAGCCTTGTCACACGAGTGAAGAATAGCAGCAAGAACTGATCTTTGCCAAAAAAATATTTACAACAATTAAATTAATCGAATCACCAAAGAATAAGATGGTTTACCTTATTGTTAAGCCTATATGGATCTCCATACAATGACGACAATATTTCCAGCTAAAGCTAGCACTCCGAGGAACCAGATGCAAATTCTCAACACGATGTTGGACATGAGATCTTCGCAAGATGAAAATTCGTCAGCCTTTGGGTAACATTCGTCAACATGAGAGGCCAGACAGCAAAAGCGAAACTCGTCCGTTCGTCTGAAATGATGGAAAGCAAATAGTTATCACTATCCAATGCCCAACTTTTAGGCTACTATTTCACCAACAAATAGTGAGATTGAACGTCACATTATAAAACTCCCTCTTCCCGGCTGAAAGACAAATCATATGTGGGGGGAATGAGGAATCAAAAGTATGACCTTCAGATTAGGAATAAAAGATCCCTAATCACCTGGCCACGCTGGCTTCCACAGTGTTTAAGTATTTATTCATTATAAACAAAAAAATATAACTGTTTGTTAAACATTTTATGTTTCAAGCTAATATGACTAAAGTAGGGACCAGCATTGGGAGTGTTTCTTTGTTTTATGGCATTCTAAATTAGCTACAGAGGGGCTTAGCCCCAAATGTTGAACTGATAGACTAGAAGAAAGGCAAGAAGTCAACAGCACCTACCGTCATCTTTTGGGCTTGAAAGTAATCTAATAATATGGATTTGGCCGTTAATCTTATAAAGCTATTTGTTTTGTTTGTGCGATTGTGAGACGCGAACCATGGACCCTCGGATTCACGGCCTAACAAGCTAACCATTCAGTCATTTCCAGTCAGCTCTGGTGTTTGACTCAAATAAAACAAACATAAAAAGCTAGACAGTACCATACAAATATATTAAGTCAGTATTAAAAACGGGAAAAACCTAAACCTGTGACTGGAACTTAGACATGACGTTCAGGGCTTAAACTGGCAGAGAGAGAATGTTGGAAGTTTCTTGGATTTATTGGAGTTATATTACAGCCAGGGAATCTTTAGAAGTAGTCATGAAAATACTTCAGGAAAGATCCGTATATTTTAATAAGTATATTACAAAAAAGATGGCGCCATAACTCTGGTGATGAACCAGCGGACAAAATGAGCTTATGACAGACCAGGTGTTCTCAAACTCTTTTAGTCTTGATACGAATAAAGTTTTAGGCTCCCAACCTATAACTTTAGCATGGTAATTGAAAAACAGTGCCGTAATAAAAAAAAACCACAAACTCCTCCTTTCGACATACTGTATCATTTAATTAATTCAACATATTTTATCGTCTTATTATTTACTTACAATTAAAATTAGTTCAGTATCTTTGTTTTCGACTCATGTTTGGCGGCCCCTCAAAGAAAAAGCTTCGCTGTCCCCTGGGATGCCGCGGCTCCCACTTTCGGGAAAACTGTTATAGTACGTTTGTTTTTTTTTTGTATTAAAGTGCAGCGTAGAAACAGCTCCATTGCGCCGTCTGCTGACAATGTAACTATAATTAATGACGATTTGAATAATAAAAAAATGTTATACGTTAACTAGCCATCAGTTGAATATTTCAAGTATCGTAAACAAAGACAAACATTCCTTCTGATTAATAATGAAGTCAATTCAGTCATTAAGAGATAGATGGAATGTTAAACTAATTTAAAACTAAGTTTTGTATAATTAGTTCATTCTTCAATAGCTCGTTGGATCTTGAAAGTAAACCATACTAAGCTTTTACAGCTACATAAATCATTAGGCTTAGTGAGATGTTTTAGTTCATAAGGTCCGGATTATGTTTCTCACAGCAAAATCAACAATTTAACATATGAAATGAACACCATTGTACCATACACGAAATAAAAGCTACATGGTGCTAGTGATCCGGTTTCGATCCTGAGTCTGCGTGATAGTCCGTGTTTTCTTTTAGCAAAACCACAACGGGCTTTCTGCTGTGTTCAACGAGGAGAATCGAATCCCTAACCACAGCTTTGTAAACCCGAAGACTTACTGTTATCTCACTGGAGGACTTGCGTGATAGAAGCTGGAAATTGTTACTGGTGATAGGTCTAGCTACTACTGTTTCCCAGAGTATTATTTCTAATGACATCTATTAGTTTTCACAGATAATGTCAGTGTTTGGGGTTGTCACATATTGACATCTCTAGTCACTACTGGTTGTTTGGCCGGACATTATTTCTAAGAATATCTATTAGTTTTCACAGATAATGTCAGTGTTTGGGGTTGTCACATATTGACATCTCTAGTCACTACTGGTTGTTTGGCCGGACATTATTTCTAAGAATATCTATTAGTTTTCACAGATAATGTCAGTGTTTGTGGTTGTCACATGTTGACATCTCTAGTCACTACCGGTTGTTTGGCCGGACATTATATCTAAGAATATCTGTTACTGTTTGCACATATAAAATGCTGAAAACTTAAGAGCGAGATTTGTCAAGAAGTTTAGTTTTTCTCAATATCTGTAAAGCATAACATCTAAGGCGCTAGTAGGACAAAACCTATGGGGCAGAGATGGTGAGAACCATAGAACAGTGTAAAGATATGGTGTGAAATCAATTACTGTGAGAAGAAAATTCACTTCTCTGTATCAAGAGCTACAGAAGAAAAAAAGGATAAATATTTAAATGAATCAGGGAACCACAGAAAGCTAGAGCTGCTGTAATAATACTTTATAAATAGGTGTTTGTTAGAAGTCATACAGGGAACCACAGAAAGCTAGAGCTGCTGTAACAATACGTTATAAATAGGTGTTTGTTAGAAGTCAAACAAGGAACCACAGAAAGCTAGAGCTGCTGTAATAATACTTTATAAATAGATGTTTGTTGGAAGTCATACATGGAACCACAGAAAGCTAGAGCTGCTGTAATAATACTTTATAAATAGGTGTTTGTTAGAAGTCAAACAGGGAACCACAGAAAGCTAGAGCTGCTGTAATAATACTTTGTAAATAGGTGTTTGTTAGAAGTCATACAACTCTCGGTGCTTTGTGATTTGGAGATTTTATTGGTTTATTTTGATTCCAGTAGGTGTTACCATCTCGGTTGCGAGGTGTGGTTATGCGATATTGTTGTTGATGTACTGTATGAATAATGCAAACACATCATAAGTTCCCAGATAGCGTTTTAAATAATTTCATAAGTCAGTTTTATTTTCGAAACGTTTTAGCAATCTTCTCAAGAGCATTTACAAGAGATTGGACATGGACAAACGTACCTAAATGTTTGGATGAAAGTGTTACATATTTAGTGGATACCGGATTCGGGATTATAGTAAATGTTTTATATATATTCAGCGAATACCCGATTCAATATAATAGTACTATCTAGTCAGTATTTGGCCATTCCTTTACCTTCATCTTTCGCAAATGAAATGACGAATCTGTAACAACTAAGTCTAGAACGTTGCGATCAAATTTTAATAAAGTTTGATAACGAGAAGCTTTTTGAGCGAGACAACGGTGAGCCACACATGACATTATTCAGCGAATAGAGTTTGTCAAATAACAAAGTATTTTATTGAACTCTTCTCATGTTATTATTTTTACACATACTAATTTAGGATTAACAATATTGTAAAACAGAGCTTTAGGATACATTCTCGAGGTTACGAAGTCGTGCTTTAGAACCGAGATACTAGGTAATAGCTATCAAAAGAAAGTTACCAAGTTTATTATAGACTAGATTATCACGTCTTACTTACAGGTTTTTTAGTGCAACCAATCCAACAAATACTCGGCTTTCCATTGTTACTATGTTGTTGTGAGTCAGATCCCTGAAAAAAAGTCATTGAAGTTGCTGGCTATAAATCTTTTATAATCAACCATGTTATCAGCATTAAAAACAAAACAACCAGAATAACTAGACATTTATCGTATTCTATACGTTTTTCAATTATGCTGTAAAAACCAATATAAAGTAACTAACTGCTGGTAACTTCAGCCCAATGGCAGAAATAATGTTCTGTATATCAAAGGTCAAGGTCATTACAAACAATG
>NC_134836.1:113593947-113630487 GCF_004210375.1 Tachypleus tridentatus | reverse complement strand
TAATTTAAATATACACTTCAGTTTTGATATACATAACTGGTGGATTATGTTTAATAAAACATTCTTAATAATAAAGGCAATTCTGTTATTATTTATTTGAGAATGATAAGTTTCAAAGCTGTAATGCCTGCGTCACCTTATAAAAAACATTTTTATTCTAGGAATCGACTGTTATATTCAACTAAATCAAGTCATTGGTTTCACGTTATACTTTTTAAGAAATAAATGATGACGTCCATTTCTAAAAAGATTTGTTTATTTGTTATTAAGCACCAAGCTACACAACAGGCTATCTCTGCTTTGCCTACTACGGGTATCGAAACCTGATTTATAGCAGTGTCAGTCCGAAGACATGCCGCTGTGCCACTAGGGGGACGCTCCAAGAAGATGTTCCTTCGTTTGTTTTGTTTTTCTAATTTCGCGCAAAGCTACACGAGAGCTGTTTGCGCTAACCGTGCCCAATTTAGCAGTGTAAGACTAGAAGGAAGGCATCTAGTCATCACCACCCACCGCCAACTCTTGGGGTACTCTTTTACCAACGAATAGCGGATTGGTCGTAACATTATAACGCCCTTCTGGCTGAAAGGGCGAGCATTTTTGTTGTGACGGTGATTCGAACCCGCGACCCTCAGATTGAGAGTTGAGCGCCCCCACATGGCCTCCCCAAGAAGAACTTGGAATGAGATACATCTACATGGGGCCAACTGCATCGTGTTTTATATCAGTTAATCTGGCAAATCTACAAACAACCAGGCATCACGGTATTCAAGCTACCAATACAAGTGAAAAACTGTTATTTGTTATTAACTTAAACAAACAATATAAAATGGTACAGCTCATATCAATCAACATTAATAAAGATTAACTTCATATCATCACAAAACGAGTTCTTTCATTGTGAAGCCAAAAGATACACAATGGACTATCTGTGCCTTTCTTACCACGAGTATCGAAACCCGATTTTCAGCATTGCAAGTCTGTAGATTTATCGTCAAGCCACCGAAGGAGTTGGGAAGCACTCAGTGAGCAAGAGGTTTGTGCTTTAGAGTACATCTTAAAGAGTATCGCATTAGTTATTGGCCCAAAACACCATATTTTCGTATATTAATATGTTATGGACATGAGTTTTGTATTCTAAATTTTGTTCAAATAAAATGAAGAAAAAACAGTTATAATTCATTACTAATAATATTTATTTTTGGTTATATATATAAAAAATTATAGATTGAGATTTTACAAGATCGTTGAGTTAAATAGTGAATAACCCTAGAGCGGGATAATTGTGAGGCAGGCGTGTCGTATGACCCAAATTTGATTAAATAACATTTAACGTTATAGGGGTGCTGAGTGGTTAATTATTATTATTATTTTTTAATATTGCTTAATTCATAAACAGCATGGAATTGCTGTGTGAGAAAACACTTCAAAATACCATGTGAAGTCTCGTCTCATTCTTTCAAAGTACCTTTGTCCAGGGTTACCAATGATCGGTGAATTACCCCAAACCGGTGTAATTCAATGAAAAGTAGTAAATCGAATGATAGACTGAGTTTAAAGATCGTTTTTTCCAAGTATCTTAAATAGTTTGGCAGTTAAATAACTTACAGGTATAATATAAATGCATTGTTAAAATCAATGCTCTATGTTCTTGAAATTCCTATGTAAACATAGGATCATTGTGTGAGTGAAAGACACATAAAAATACCATACATACATCATTAAATTTATATACTTAATTCTAGTTACAGTAACATATCAATAACAAAATCTGGTGTAGATTGTAAGTTTCACTTGTTCTTGTTGTTGTATCATATTTTTACTTTCAGAAAGATTGGGCGCAAATATTTTGCTTGAGAAGTTTACACTTTCGTTATTTTAAACATTTTTTCAAGGTCGAGGTGACGAAAAAATAGTGCGACACTGACTTCTGCAACTAGCAACAGTGGCTTTTTATCTTTAATCATAATTTAAACAAACTCTCATACTTATAAGATATATTTGATTGTTAACACTGTTCTTCACAATTTCGCAGCAAAACTAGTAATAACGTTTAGCATGACGATTTCTTAAACGACCAATGAAATAACCCCGCGTTAAGCGTTTTCAGCTGTCAAATGAATCTCAAGCTGTATGACGTCATGCGGAACAATACAATTTACTCTGCGTAGACACGGAAGACTATTTCTCTCGGTGACGAAGTTGTTGTATTTTGACGTGGCTGCTACGTTTGTGTAAATTTATCCACTCGGGTTGTGGCAAAGTTGGTGACGAGAAATACGTAACCGGTAAGTACTCAGCTGAGCATTAATAACATCGGCTTGTGTTGTCCAGTGGGTGACATACTGTTCCTGAGATATTGTCAATTTGTTGTTTGTAATTTGTGTTTCGCTGATCTTAGATTGTCCACACTGAGCGAGTGTAGTAAAAAGGGAGTTTCCGTACCAACCACTTACTATAGCTTGTCCCTGTTACTGTGTTACAACATACATAGAAATAGGCTTAACGGTAGGCTTCGCGTCAATCACCATTTCTGAGATGTGTTCCGCCACTAAGCTAAATTAAAACCAGTGCTGTTTCGAGTGTTTTTTGTGGTAAACATTGTTTTAATTCAATCACGAAAACTTGGAATAGGATTGTGAAGTTAAAATTTTCTAATAAATTACTGGTTTACAGATGGAATTAATGAAAGGTTATTCTAGTTTTTAAACGGATGTGTTTAGATATTTTTCTTCTTTGCAAGAATGTAAAGCGCACATTTTTATAATGTTGATAGGTTGTGTATAATTAAAATACGATATAACGATACGTTTTATTATTGTCTAACGGTCTTTACTTATAAGCTCTCAAAGTGAAATGAAATTTTATTCGCATATTTCATACTGAGATGTACTGTTTTAAGTCACCTTATTTGGCTACAATTATTGTTTACGTTTCACACAGTATTCCATTCATACAAATGTAATTGCTAATGTTTGATAGGGTGTGTCATATATTTTTTTACTTCCATTGAAGTTAAGAGGTGGGCGTTTAGAAGTCTAATTATATTAAGAAAATATAAATGAAATCTATTATTGACATAGAATAACATTCACAAATCTTGTTGCACAAGAAAGAAATTGCTGGTCATAGTTTTTATTAATACCAGTGCTAAGTTATATAGCACTGAAACATTAAAGATTAATGATAAAATGTAATTATTAATATAAACATTGAAGAAATATAAGTGATTTTTGTTGAACCACTGCATAACTTGCAGGATTTCATATTTTCATACCTACAAATGTATTTTATGTACTTTAAGCTAAGAGAATATTCTCATGTTTTAATAATAAACTACTTTTAAATCTAACTGGAAATCTAATAAGTTGATTTTCATTGTAAATAACCAGTGTGAGCAAATAAATAGTCCTACCAATTTATGTTTTCTTTTGAATGAAGATTTCTTATAGTACACAGCTATAGTATTTGTTAAAATTTCCATGTATAAACACATGCACATTGCTTATTGACAACATGTTCTTTTAAGTTAAAATAATGGGTCTTTCATTTTCTGATGTTCTGTGTTGGTTAGGAAAATTGTGAGTTTAAGATAGTATTTTTGAAACTTGAAAGTTTTATTGCTATTAAAGAATGATGCGAAACGCATCATGCTCAATGATTTTTTAATAACTCAGGAGTGGAAAGAAGAAATGTGCTAGTTATTTCAGTGTAGATTTAATGGTAAATAATGTTTTCAATATACCTTTTTATAGACTTGTCATTAAGAATAACTAGAATATTAAATATTTATTAACAGTTGCAGCTGGATTTTTATAACTACTTATTAAAATTTTAGGATGACTTTTGTAGGTTAAATATTTTAATATAAAAACTAGTTCAAAATGTATGCTAATATTTTTCTAACAGTGTAAAGCTAAGTCATTTAGGCTTATCATTGTGGTATGTGTGAGATGTGCAAGAATGTTTGATTTAATGTATCAACCTATGTATTTCATCATGCTGTTAAAATTAGTAAGTAGGTAAGCAATAACTTATAAGAAGGGTTCTATTGATGGTGGAAAATACTACATACTTGACAAAATATTGGTACGTCTGACAAGTATAATGTGTATTGAGCAATTTTGTATACGTACATTTGATGACAAAATTCTGCATACCATGTTTATTAGTGTTAAATAAGTTTGAACTTATCTCCTGTTTTATTTTATCTAAATGAAATTTCTTTGTATTCCAACATAAATCACTTCTTATTAGAACTGAGTAATGTTGGTAATCCAAACACAAGCATGTTTTTGTGCTCTGAAGGTTGTACATTTTGTATTATGAATTTTAGTGTTAATTAAAGCTACTATGTCAATCTTTATTGTGGTTGGTGTTTTGTTATATTGTATCAGTTACTAGGTCTTATGTATGTATTTCTTGTTCTCAAGAATCTGTTACTTTATTAGATTGTGTGTGTGCATCTATATAAATAAACAAAATTTGTGTGTGTGTGTGTGTGTGTGTGTGAAATAAACATGACAAGAAAAACTGCTGTTTGCAGTCCCATTTCTGATAAATGATAATACCTGTGGTAATAGCACCCAAATGTATTGGGGATATCCCATTTATCAAACATTGGAATGTGAATAAACTAGCCAGCTATCGTGTAAAATCAGTTTGGGGTACAGGTCTGAGTGCTTACACCCACAACATCTTAGCTCCTAGTACCTCTCACTGTCTGCAATTACTTGTGAGAAGACAGTCACCCTTGGTTCTTGAACATCTTAAAGTAGAAATGAAGCTGTCCTAACATTTCTACAATGTAAAGCTCTAAACCTCTGCTCTCACCGAAGGTATAAAATGGAACTAAATGACCTTAGACAATTACAAACTGTACTTCAAGAACTCTTAGAGGTAAGTGCCTTTTCACAACTGGCTGAAAACAGTGAAGGGTAGTTGTAGTTGATGTGGGTGTAAGCACTTGACTCCATATCCTTAACTGATTTTTCCTGGAAGTTGACAAGTGTATCATCAGTATTTGGATTTTGTATGGTAGATGGGATGTCCCCCAGTCCATTTGATTGTTATTACTATGGGTGTTATATGTTATGGCAAGTTAATAACTAAGACTGACATACATGCACATTCATGTGCATGTGTTGTTTGCATTACTGTGATATTATTCGTATTTGAGAATAAAACCTGAAATTGAAAAATTGTTAAAAATGTAAGTAGGCCTATCTTAAAGTTTTTATTTGCACTATAAATACCAGAACACAAACACATGCAGAAAAAATTTAACATTTTTCAAAAGTGCAAGGTATTATGTTGTATGGGGTTCAGCAGTGGATGTTTGCTTATTAGGGATAGTAATAAAGTTAATATACAATATAATTAGTAAGACTTTTATATTTGTCATGATAGTAAGTGTCCAAGTACCAGTGGCATCACTGTGTCCTACATCCTTGGTCAAATGTCAGCCAGCAATGGTAGTTGAAATGTAACATCTGTTACTATGAACATTGTAGTTGCATCTCTAGAACTGACTATGGCAACTTTAAGTTGTTAAAAATGTAAGTAGGCCTATCTTAAAGTTTTTATTTGCACTATAAATACCAGAACACAAACACATGCAGAAAAAATTTAACATTTTTCAAAAGTGCAAGGTACCTATCTTAGTTAAGGGATGGCTTCAACAGTGATTGTGATATGGCTTTTTCCAATTACACTAAACAGAAATGGTTGCATAACAGCTGAAACACAGTCTGCTATTCAAAATACAGATGGAAAATCTGTTTCAGAAGTATGTCGGAAAGAAACTGTATAAGTGGATGCATGTAAAGTGTTTACTTTCCTTTAACCATTTTACTTTTTACATCAACAGTAAGTTAAAAAATATAGAAAAAATATGCACAACATGATTTTACTTGTTATCCTTGTGGTCAATGCTGATTGTAGAGCCTAGACACCTTATTTTCATAGGCCCTACCAGCTTTACAAGTTAAACCAAAAGTTAGATAAATTATACATACAAAATTTCAAACCAGAATTTTTACAGGAGCTAGGCACTATGCCTGTTGTGCCTAATAAATAATGACACTGCCTATAGTGAGAAAAATAAGCAAATTATTGATGGAATAAAGTTGGACATTGAATCTAAAGTTGTAATCTAGTGCCATCATTTGCTAACCATACTACTGAATAAATTACTTATAATCAAACAATACATTCTCAAAACATTTTTGAAGTACTGTGGCAAAAGATGGTCTAATCTGAAATTATGCGAGAGTTTTAACAAAGTGAATTAGCCAATGTGTCTGAATGGGTACTGGGTAGAGGTACTTTATTGATGTCTGTTGACTTTAATAGATAAATGTCATGGAAAAAAATTAGTATTTGCTGTTCCCAGTGGAGAAGTCTGCTGCTTACGTTAATTCACTGCTTAGGAAGAGTATCATACGAGACCATTGCCTATCTTAGTACGAATAGGGAAAAACGGTGATTTATCTACATATAAGAAGGTATTATGCAGTGTGTTGATATTATGCCTTTTGTTTTTCTTTCTAAGAAAGTATGCTTGCAGGATTCTGTGCATGTTAAATAGTGTATTTGTTACAATAAGCTCATGTAATAATTGGTTGTTACAGAGGTATATTGAATGTTTCCATCCTTGCTGTTTATTTGTGAATGAGGTAAGGAGTTTCTGTGCAATTCTCTTTTTACTTGTGATATATGGTATGAACAAATGGGTTTTCTTTTGTTTATATGCGAGTTGTTGAGTAGAATACAGTATGTTAGTGTGACAAACCATCTGTGTAATAAAAATCAGTTATCCTTCCTAAGGAGTATTTTTAATGTGTAGAGAAAGAAGAATTTTCCTTTTAACAAGTGAGAATGTGTTTGTTGGTATGTGTGGATGATTCTATCCAAAGCATGCTAGTATTTTAAGATAAAGTATTGAATCTGTGTGCTACATAGAGATTAGAAGTGTTGAGTCTCTGCTAAGTAAAAGTTGTAATTTTGATAAGGGCCAAGTTTACTGTAATGGTTAACAAGTTTTCATGGCTTCAAAAATTTGTTATGCACATTAGGGCTGTGAGTTCACCATAAAAGCAATGGTCAAATCCTGTTATTTAGATAAGATACCTTTTTGTGTGAAAAGGTAATGGTTTTCAAATAAGTGTGAGTAATATCTTTGATTAAAACATTGTTTCTCCATTGCATAAAGATTGCAAATGAGGGTCATGCAGTGGTTTTTTGTAAGATAGAGGTGGTATGTGTGAATGAAAGGTATTCAGTGTTTGATAGATAGCATGGTAAATGTGGCTGCAGTTCATTTTTGTTGATAGAAATTGTATGTATCAATGAAAGGAACTAGATGTGTTTGTGTGGTAGATGAATTAATGATTCTCTGCTGTGCAAGGACCATGTGTATGTGTGATTAGAGTAATTTTGTCTGAATAAGATAGTAGCATGAGTGAAGATGTTGTTTTCTGCTAGAGAAGGAAGTGTGTACTGAGTGAAGCTGATTGTTTACTAGGATTCTGGTTTGATGTAATACAAGCTCAAAGTTTTAACTTAACTAGATAGCTATTATTACAAAAGCAACAGTATTGACTTCATAAATTTGGACAGTAAATTGAGTAAGCATGTACAGTACTGATTGTTTTTTTTAACGTGTTACGTTGTAAGTGTGGGCGTCCACAGATATTTTTACAGGGAAGAGCAGTGTCGTGTGAAATTGTGAATTTATTACATATTAATATACACGTGCTGAATGAATAAAGAATTTTGTCCTTTCCCGTGTGGACGTCCATGATATGAGCATCGTTAGTGGACGTGCCAAGATGGAATCAAAGTTATTCTGCCATACAAAAACACATCTTGTTTGAACTTGGATGGTGGGAAGACCACAAGTAATTTAAAACAAATTTTAAAACTTTACTTTATACAGAGGAGTGTCTCTATTGTATGTATATATAGGAGGTTGAGCCCACCAAGTTTCTGGTCTTTATGTTTGTGATTTTCCCAAGCATTTTATATAAGGAGTTTGAGTGTGTCTGTATTTTTTCATGCCAGCATAATTCATTTACCATTTTTTTGTGACACATTACTGTCTTTGAACAGAAATAAGCCAGTGAAATAATAACTTTAACATTTATATTGATGGGTTTTTGTATAAAATTTGAGAGATAACTCAAGAGTTATTATTTCTCAGTAAAATAAAGTGAAAGAGTGGATACTATCTAATATGTTTGTATTATATTTCAAAAAATAAGAAAATTAATGAACTGTAAGGGGTAATGCATTCAATAAATAGCAGTAAGTCTGGATTTACAACACTAAAATTAGGGGTTTGATTCTCCTTGGTGAACGTAGCAGATAACCTTGATGGGACTTTGCTATAAGAAAAACAAACATTCAATAAAACAATTATTTTTATTGTAAGTTTTAAGAATGTTACTGCATAAAAATTATTTATTGAGATAAAGAAACTTGAACAACATAGTACAAGACAAAATCTCTGAACCACATAATGTTAACTATAATTTGATAGCACTACCACAAAGGTACACAGTATTGTTTAGCACAGTGTATTCTGTTCCAATGTGATTTAAGCTTGAGCAAATGTGACAAATCAGTTCATTATACAATATTGTTTAACAACAATTAGGTCCGGCATGGCCAAGTGCGTTAAGGCGTGCGACTCATAATCTGAGGGTTGCGGGTTCGAATCACCGTCACAACAAAAATGCTCGCCCTTTCAGCCGTGGGGGCATTATAATGTAACGGTCAATCCCACTATTCCTTGGTAAAGAGTAGCCCAAGAGTTAGTGGTGGGTGGTGATGACTAGCTGCCTTCCCTCTAGTCTTACACTGCTAAGTTAGGAACAGCTAGCACAGATAGCCCTCGAGTAGTTTTGTGCAAAATTCAAAAACAAATAAAACAAACTTAACAACAAAGATATCCTCATCCATTGTGTTCTATTTACATTCTAATGTGTTCTTTACAGTACTGTAATGTTAAGGGACACAGATTGAACAATTTTACCGAGCATATGTAAAGTACAAACCACAAAAATCAAAAGGACTATTTTAAAATGATCCAACAATACAGGGTGTTCGGAAAGTCCCTGTGCAGGTTTCTCTGTTAATAAATATATAAGTGTACAGTGACTTTCCGAACACCCTGTATTTGAGTTTTGTTTGCAACGTACAGAGATGAACGTAAATGACAAGGATATCAAATAAACTTTTTGACATCCTAAGAATTAATTGCATAACGTATTTGGTGTATGTTTAATTGTTATTAAATGGTAAGAAAACAAGGCGTGTGTGAGTATGTATATATATATTTTTTTTATAGAGATTAAAAGGTGAGTGAAACTAAGAGGCCGTCGATGTTTATGTTACGTAATTGTTGATAGAAACGTGTGTGTGTTCTTATAGCAAAACCACATCGGGCTATCTACTGAGTCCACCGAGGGGAATCGAAACTCTGATTTTAGCGTTGCAAACCCGTAGACTTGCTGTACCAGCGGAAGGACTGATGGAAACAAGTGGTTACAAACATTGGTATAAAACACTCGTCGCTCGTGAATATTTTAGACTAATGTTAAGGTAAACAGATAAGTAATAATGTGGAATAAGGTTGCATGAATAATATTTGCAATGTTGCCAGAAATACTGCAAGTTATTAGATGGATGTTAATACTTGATAGCTAGACGAATACCACTTGCAAACACACAGATGGGCAAACAACTACATAGGATGGGCCGAAAAAATGAGTGAACTCCAAGTGGACGGACCAGCAGATCACGACCCAAGTAGACAAGATAGTGGAAATTATATTAGGGGGCTAATAAATAAACAAGTGGCCTGAGGTTTGGTCTTTGTCAGACTACTGTGGATAAGCCATGTCTGACAGAACGTACATGTGAAGTGTGCGTGAATAAAACATTCGTAAAGAGGGGGAAAGTTGTGTTTTTTTAAAGTGAAACAAAAACTATACACAACCGACTATCTGTCCTCTGACCACTACGGATATTGAAACCTGGTTTCTAGTATTATAAGTCTGCAAACGTATCGCTGTGCTACTGGGAGGCGAGTGAGTTGTGTCTGAGAAACCTAATCATGAGTAGATAAAAACTTAGAGTTGATGGGTAAACTGTCAGATATACTGCCGAAAACAAAGATGTTGAATTAATTTGATGACTAGTTTCACACTGCAAAACTAGGGACGGCTAGCGCAGATAGCCCTCGAGTAGCTTTGGGCGAAATTCAAACCACACTTCCTAAGTATTGTTAAGTTCATTACTAATTATTTTTTTTTAAATTGATAAATCGCATTTTAAGGCATTTTTATAGGCTGGGAAGGCCTCAGATTAAAAGAGCTTGGAAACCATTATACTTAATGATAGCTACCTGGAGACATACGGTAGAAAAACGATCAAATGACAGATATGATTTTTTCAAAATAAATTTGGTAGCTGAGTTCTAAAATATGGGATATTCTTGAAGTAAATATACCATAACAATGGGAACATTCACGTTGCTGAGTTGTTTTACGGAAAATATCGTTATTTTATTTTATAATATGCGAAGCAATTGCAGAAGTCTATTCAAATTTTATACGTGTTACGAACAAAAAAAACACCTTAAATCATGTACGAAACTGCAGGATTACTTCTACCAGCTTTCTTATCTACAGAGAGTTTGTTTTGAATTTCACGCAAAGCTACTTGAGGGCTATCTGCACTCGCCATCCCTAATTTAGCAGTGGAAGGCAGCTAGTCATCACCACCCACCGCCAACTCTTGGGCTACTCTTTTTACCAACGAATAGTGGAATTGAGCGTCATATTATAACGCCCCCACGGCTGAAAGGGCGAGCATGTTTAGTGTGACGAGGATTCAAACCCACGACCCTCAGATTGCGAGTCGAGTGTCATAACCACCTGGCCATGCCGGGCCACTACAGAGAGGAATATACCTTCTACTGTAATAGCTTAACTTCTCCATGTTTCGTACATACTACATACATAACTGGCCCGGCATGGCCAAGCGCGTAAGGCGTGCGACTCGTAATCCGAGGGTCGCGGGTTCGCGCCCGCGTCGCGCTAAACATGCTCGCCCTCCCAGCCGTGGGGACGTTATAATGTGACGGTCAATCCCACTATTCGTTGGTAAAAGAGTAGCTCAAGAGTTGGCGGTGGGTGGTGATGACTAGCTGCCTTCCCACTAGTCTTACACTACTAAATTAGGGATGGTTCGGTGCAGTGGGCGAACAACCTACTCACTTAAATACATGTTGAAGAATCCGCAAGCGATTGCGGTCCTGTGTTCCTTGATGGAATCTAATGGTGATAACTAACTAACATACATAATTATTGTTTATGCTGGGATCAACAGTAGGTTTGCGATACGTTATATAAAGTTATCAGTATTTTAATTTTTTTTAATCTTCTTGCACACTTTGTTTTATTTTTAGAAATGATAAAATATAATATTGGTTAATAACTGTAGGCCCTCTAGTTGTTTATCGGTAAGTTTACAGAGTTGTAAAAATAAAATCCGGGTTCGATTCCCTGCCGTAGATACTGCATTTTGTATGATACACTGTGTAGCTTTGCATGAGAGAAATCATCTGCCAGTCAATTCCTTAAGGAACATGGGGCCGCAATCACTGCGGTTTCTGTAACATGATTTTAAGTGAGTAGGTTGTTAGTCCACTGCACCTAGCCGTCCCTAATTCAGTAGTGTAAGACTAGAGGGAAGGCAGCTAGTCATCATCACCCACCTCCAACTCTTGGGCTACATAAGAGAAACAGCAACTCTCAATTAAAACTATGCCATCTATTTTAAAAATCACTATTTGGAAAATAAAAAGAGCAAAAGCAAATTTTCTACTGGTAATTCTAAAGATCGCTAGGTTTATCCAGCTGTTAATCGGGAATCGATTGTTGATTTACAATCTTCTGTACGCTTTTTTAAAAATGAAATTAAATATACAATGTTTTTTTACTTCTGTTCTACCCTTTACCGTTTAGTGAAAAACAAACTCTTTGGTTTTTGTTTTGTTTCGATTTCTCACTGAGCTCACGAGGGCTATATGCGCTAACCGTCCCTAATTTAGCAGTTTAAGACAAGAAGGAAGGCAGCTAGTCATCAACACCCACCGCCAACTCTAGGGCTACTCTTTTACTCTGTCTGGCCGTCAAACAAAACTGATTAGAACTAGACATTTCCTGTCTGACGGGCTCGGCATGGCCAGGTGGTTAAAGCACTCGACTCATAATCCGATGGTCGCAGGTTCGAATCCCCGTCACACCAAACATGCTCACCCTCTCAACCGTGGGGGTGTTATAAAGTTACGGTCAATCCCACTATTCGTTGGTAAAAGAGTAGTCCAAGAGTTGGCAGTGTGTGGTGGTGACTAGCTGCCCTCCCACTAGTCTTACATTGTTAATTAGGGACGGCTTACGCTGATGGACCTTGAGTAGCTTTGCGCGAAATTCAAAGCAAAGCAAAGCAAACCAAACTTGTCTGATGAAGTAGGTAACGTTAGTTGATACTTGTGCGTAATTACTTGTCTTAACCTGTATAATCACCAAAATATTGGTGCGTGACACAGCAATAATTCATTACAATATTGACCAACAAGGAGGTTTACCTATACTCTATATATTTCATTTATTTTATATCATAGAAGCGATACTTTTGGCACCTACCATGAGACATAAGATCGTGTTAAATCCCCCGTATGTATAAAGTACTTAGAATCCAGTTCTGAACTGAGGCTTTAATAGAAGAAGTGGAAAGGATTGGTAACACGTTCTGCCTTGACCGAATGTCAGTTAATCACAGGTTAAACTCAAGCTGGATAGACTGAAAGAATTGAAGTAAAGTATTTCACTGAAGGACACAACAGCGTGTCACGAGCAACTATCCAACCAAGAGTCCAAATCGCGAAGCCACTGATCCATACTACCCCGATTCCAAATAGGTGTATAACGTTATGTTAGTTTTTCCACAGTGTATTTGTTTCAGTATTATCACGCATAGCTACACAAAGTGCTATCGGTGTTTAAAGAGTCACCATTTTCAACAAAAAGACGAGAAAGAAAGTACCAGTCAACAACACTCAGTGCCGGCTCTTGGGAAAACTGTTCTTTGATACAGCAGCAGTATTTGACTATGTTATACTAAACACGCCCATGACCTCAATGCGACCTTGTGGTAACAGGAAGACGCACTGCGCACGTTAATCACTAGGTCACGCCCATCCGCCACTTATCGGCACTTCCACGCATAAAATACAAAATACGATTTTGGTCTATCTTTGCGAAACAGTTGCCGTTGACATAAGAGGTTTAAGTTACAACTCTAGTTACATCAGATTGGAAGTGGTGTTTCGAAGCGTAGACACTGCAAGGCTACTCCGTTTCGCAATGAAGCACCCATTATTTATGACACGGTGGCTCAGTGGTAAATCTGGGGGCTAGTGAAGCTACAAATTGGGTTTCGATAACTCATTTCATAACTGTACGCTTAAAGACGAAGAAACAACACAACAGTACAATCACAGTTTATAACCCTCCCAGTGGCACAACGAGACGTCTGCTGACTTACAACGTTATAATCCAGGTTTCGATACCCGTGGTGGGTAGAGCACAGATAGACCATTGTGTAGCTTTGTGCTTAGCTACAAACAAACTGTTTATAAAATCTTAAAAAGCTGTTTTTATTAGTCAAACTTACTAGTCACTTAAGATTTTTTTGTTTGGTTATCTTTGAAAATATTGGGTTTCGAATCCCCGTTGCACCAAACATGCTTGCCCTTTCAGCCGTAGGGGCGTTATAATGTGACGGTCAATCCCTCTATTCGTTGGTAAAAGAGTAGCCCAAGAGTCGGCGGGGGGTGGTGATAACTAGCTGCCTTCCCTCTAGTCTTATACTGCTAAATTAAATTTAATCTGCCTTATTGTACAGTTGTTTGATTAGATTTAATCTACCTTACTGTATAGTTGATTGATTAGATTTAATCTGCCTTACTGTATAGTTGATTGATTAGATTTAATCTGCCTTACTGTATAGTTGATTGATTAGATTTAATCTACCTTACTGTATAGTTGATTGATTAGATTTAATCTACCTTACTGTATAGTTTATTAATTAGATTTAACCTACCTAACTGTATAGTTTATTAATTAGATTTAATCTCCCTTACTGTGTAGTTGATTAGTTAGATTTAATCTCCCTTACTGTGTAGTTGATTAGTTAGATTTAATCTACCTAACTGTGTAGTTGATTAATTAGATTTAATCTCCCTTACTGTATAGTTGGTTAATTAGATTTAATCTCCCTTACTGTATAGTTGATTAGTTAGATTTAATCTCCCTTACTGTATAGTTGATTAGTTAGATTTAATCTCCCTTACTGTATAGTTGATTAGTTAGATTTAATCTCCCTTACTGTGTAGTTGATTAGTTAGATTTAATCTCCCTTACTGTGTAGTTGATTAGTTAGATTTAATCTCCCTTACTGTGTAGTTGATTAGTTAGATTTAATCTCCCTTACTGTGTAGTTGATTAGTTAGATTTAATCTCCCTTACTGTGTAGTTGATTAGTTAGATTTAATCTCTCTTACTGTGTAGTTGATTAGTTAGATTTAATCTCCCTTACTGTGTAGTTGATTAGTTAGATTTAATCTCCCTTACGGTGTAGTTGATTAGTTAGATTTAATCTCCCTTACTGTGTAGTTGATTAGTTAGATTTAATCTCCCTTACTGTGTAGTTGATTAGTTAGATTTAATCTCCCTTACTGTGTAGTTGATTAGTTAGATTTAATCTCCCTTACTGTGTAGTTGATTGATTAGATTTATTCTCCCTTACTGTATAGTTGATTAGTTAGATTTAATCTCCCTTACTGTATAGTTGATTAGTTAGATTTAATCTCCCTTACTGTATAGTTGGTTAGTTAGATTTAATCTCCCTTACTGTATAGTTGGTTAGTTAGATTTAATCTCCCTTACTGTATAGTTGGTTAGTTAGATTTAATCTCCCTTACTGTATAGTTGGTTAGTTAGATTTAATCTCCCTTACTGTATAGTTGGTTAGTTAGATTTAATCTCCCTTACTGTATAGTTGATTAGTTAGATTTAATCTCCCTTACTGTATAGTTGATTAGTTAGATTTAATCTCCCTTACTGTATAGTTGATTAGTTATATTTAATCTACCTTACTGTATAGTTGATTAGTTAGATTTAATCTACCTTACTGTATAGTTGATTAGTTAGATTTAATCTACCTTACTGTATAGTTGATTGATTAGATTTAATCTACCTTACTGTATAGTTGATTAATTAGATTTAATCTCCCTTACTGTATAGTTGATTAGTTAGATTTAATCTACCTTACTGTATAGTTGATTAGTTAGATTTAATCTACCTTACTGTATAGTTGATTGATTAGATTTAATCTACCTTACTGTATAGTTGATTAGTTAGATTTAATCTACCTTACTGTGTAGTTAATTAGTTAGATTTAATCCCCCTCGGTGTGGATTCCTGTACGCTGCTTTGTGCCATAAAACATTAAATCAATCAATAGATTTAATCTCTCTTACTGTATAGTTGATTGATTAGATTTAATCTACCTTACTATGTAGTTGATTAGTTAGATTTAATCTCCCTTACTGTATAGTTGATTAGTTAGATTTAATCTCCCTTACTGTATAGTTGATTAGTTAGATTTAATCTCCTTTACTGTATAGTTGATTAGTTAGATTTAATCTCCCTTACTGTGTAGTTGATTAGTTAGATTTAATCTCCCTTACTGTGTAGTTGATTAGTTAGATTTAATCTCCCTTACTGTGTAGTTGATTAGTTAGATTTAATCTCCCTTACGGTGTAGTTGATTAGTTAGATTTAATCTCCCTTACTGTGTAGTTGATTAGTTAGATTTAATCTCCCTTACTGTGTAGTTGATTAGTTAGATTTAATCTCCCTTACTGTGTAGTTGATTAGTTAGATTTAATCTCCCTTACTGTGTAGTTGATTAGTTAGATTTAATCTCCCTTACTGTGTAGTTGATTAGTTAGATTTAATCTCCCTTACTGTGTAGTTGATTAGTTAGATTTAATCTCCCTTACGGTGTAGTTGATTAGTTAGATTTAATCTCCCTTACTGTGTAGTTGATTAGTTAGATTTAATCTACCTTACTGTGTAGTCGATTAATTAGATTTAATCTACCTTACTGTATAGTTGATTAGTTAGATTTATTCTACCTTACTGTATAGTTGATTGATTAGATTTAATCTACCTTACTGTATAGTTGATTGATTAGATTTAATCTACCTTACTGTATAGTTGATTGATTAGATTTAATCTACCTTACTGTGTAGTTGATTGATTAGATTTAATCTCCATTACTGTGTAGTTGATTGATTAGATTTAATCTACCTTACTGTGTAGTTGATTGATTAGATTTAATCTCCCTTACTGTGTAGTTGATTAATTAGATTTAATCTCCCTTACTGTGTAGTTGATTAATTAGATTTAATCTCCCTTACTGTGTAGTTAATTAATTAGATTTAATCCCCCTCGGTGTGGATTCCTGTACGCTGCTTTGTGCCATAAAACATTAAATCAATCAATAGATTTAATCTACCTTACTGTATAGTTGATTGATTAGATTTAATCTCCCTTACTGTGTAGTTGATTAATTAGATTTAATCTCCCTTACTATGTAGTTGATTAGTTAGATTTAATCTCCCTTACTGTATAGTTGATTAGTTAGATTTAATCTCCCTTACTGTATAGTTGATTAGTTAGATTTAATCTCCTTTACTGTATAGTTGATTAGTTAGATTTAATCTCCTTTACTGTATAGTTGATTAGTTAGATTTAATCTCCCTTACTGTGTAGTTGATTAGTTAGATTTAATCTCCCTTACTGTGTAGTTGATTAGTTAGATTTAATCTCCCTTACTGTGTAGTTGATTAGTTAGATTTAATCTCCCTTACTGTGTAGTTGATTAGTTAGATTTAATCTCCCTTACTGTGTAGTTGATTAGTTAGATTTAATCTCCCTTACTGTGTAGTTGATTGATTAGATTTAATCTCCCTTACTGTGTAGTTGATTAGTTAGATTTAATCTCCCTTACTGTATAGTTGATTAATTAGATTTAATCTCCCTTACTGTATAGTTGATTAATTAGATTTAATATCCCTTACTGTATAGTTGATTAGTTAGATTTAATCTACCTTACTGTATAGTTGATTAGTTAGATTTAATCTACCTTACTGTATAGTTGATTAGTTAGATTTAATCTACCTTACTGTATAGTTGACTAGTTAGATTTAATCTACCTTACTGTATAGTTGATTAGTTAGATTTAATCTACCTTACTGTATAGTTGATTGATTAGATTTAATCTACCTTACTGTGTAGTTGATTGATTAGATTTAATCTACCTTACTGTGTAGTTGATTGATTAGATTTAATCTACCTTACTGTGTAGTTGATTGATTAGATTTAATCTCCATTACTGTGTAGTTGATTAATTAGATTTAATCTACCTTACTGTGTAGTTGATTGATTAGATTTAATCTCCATTACTGTGTAGTTGATTGATTAGATTTAATCTCCCTTACTGTGTAGTTAATTAATTAGATTTAATCCCCCTCGGTGTGGATTCCTGTACGCTGCTTTGTGCCATAAAACATTAAATCAATCAATAGATTTAATCTCTCTTACTGTATAGTTGATTGATTAGATTTAATCTACCTTACTGTATAGTTGATTAATTAGATTTAATCTACCTTACTGTATAGTTGATTGATTAGATTTAATCTCCATTACTGTGTAGTTGATTAATTAGATTTAATCTCCCTTACTGTGTAGTTGATTAGTTAGATTTAATCTCCCTTACTGTGTAGTTGATTAGTTAGATTTAATCTCTCTTACTGTGTAGTTGATTAGTTAGATTTAATCTCCCTTACTGTGTAGTTGATTAGTTAGATTTAATCTCCCTTACTGTGTAGTTGATTGATTAGATTTAATCCCCCTCGGTGTGGATTCCTGTACGCTGCTTTGTGCCATAAAACATTAAATCAATCAATAGATTTAATCTCTCTTACTGTATAGTTGATTGATTAGATTTAATCTACCTTACTGTATAGTTGATTAATTAGATTTAATCTCCCTTACTGTGTAGTTGATTAATTAGATTTAATCTCCCTTACTGTGTAGTTGATTAATTAGATTTAATCTCCATTACTGTGTAGTTGATTAATTAGATTTAATCTCCCTTACTGTGTAGTTAATTAATTAGATTTAATCCCCCTCGGTGTGGATTCCTGTACGTGGTGAGGGGACCTCCCAGGGAAGGTTCTGTTCTATCTGGTTACCTTCTCTGGGATCTAAACATCCACCTACGTGTTTACCGTGCGTGGCGACCCGTGAAGGGGAGGAGAGGATCCTGGTGGTTGAGGGGTCCAACCCTAACACACCACTTTGGCCTCGAATTCCTGTAGACGGGCGGCCTTTGGGTGGCCCTCCTTGGGTCAATCGGCTGGTCCACTTGGGCTAGAGTCAACCAAATACCATTGTTGGAAGTTTTCAACGGGTGTTGTGGACATTGTGCCTGATGCTGGTGTTTGGGTATAGTGCTCACGAAACCCTGGCGTTGCTGCATTGTCCTTGCATGACTTTATAGTGCGTCCCCTTGTAGGGCTCCATGGTGGGTGGGGTCAGTGGGTACCGAAATTTTTTCTTTTTCCTATGGATCTTCTAAAAAATTTAAATAAAATTGTAAAAAAAACAGTCAATGGGTAAGCGACCACGTCTTGAATACTCAGAACAGCAATCTTCAACATCAGTAACACACGTATCTCATTTTCTTGTATTACATTCTCTTTCGGAAAAACCTTTAGGGCAAATGTCCCCTTTTTTTATTCAAAAGGGACTAGAGGGACTTGCTGGCTCTCCAAAGTCAGTAAAGAAACTTCGATCTGGTGACATATTGGTTGAAACATCCACATCCCAACACAGTGAACTCCTCTTGAATTCAAAGGCAATTGGGGATATACCTGTGAGGTTACACCCCATGCTACCTTGAATTCTTCACGAGGAGTTATTGTTGAAAGGGATTTGAAGAACGTTCCCGAGTCAGAGATTCTCGCTGGTCTCTCCACTCAAGGAGTTTCTGCAGTGAGGCGCATCTCCACTCGCAAAGATGGAATTACACTGCCAACAAATACCCTCGTTTTAACATTTACTTCACCACGTGCACCTGCCACCATCGAGGCAGGTTATTTCATTTGCAGGGTTCGGCCATACATGCCAAACCCTCTTCGATGTTTCCAATGTCAAAGATTCGGCCACTCAAAGACATCTTGTCGTGGTTCCCTGACATGTGCTCGTTGTGGAGGCAAGGACCACGATGCCTATGACTGTGACATGAACCCACATTGCGTAAACTGCAATGGTTTTCACCCCTCTTACTTTCATTCTTGCCCAAAATGGTTGGAGGAAAAGAGGTGCAGCGTTTGAAAACGACACATAACATTAGTTATCCTGAGGCTCGGAAATTGCTGTCCACAACTCCATCTCGGACATATGCTGCTGCACTTCATTCCACAACTACAGTGGGAGTGCAGACAGAACTCTCTGTGCCTCCAAGAGAATCGTTTTCAAAACAAATGAAAAGCCTTTTGACCTCCGTGGTTAAAAAGGTTGATGAATCGTCTTCCACACCCATCTCTGTTCCTCCCATACCTTCCAACAAACCTCAAGATCCACGTCCTTCAGTTCCAAATACAGGCATTTCTTCTGATACATCTTTTTCTCCCACCACAAGAGACAAAACAATTATTCGTTCGCGTCCTCAGTCACTGGATTTCCCTTCCAATAACAAAAACCTGCCCACCCGACCCAGAGCAGGATCCATGGAGGTTGATAGACCTCCTCCGACTAAAGACAGTAAAGAAAAAAGACGTTTGCGTAAACCGAAGGGTTCTCCAGCCACTTTACCTACCCGTTCTTAAAAATGGCTACCTTGATACAATGGAACTGTCGAGGTTTACGTTCTAATCTGGATGATATCAAAATGCTGATTGCTTCCTACCATCCTGTTTGTCTTTCTTTACAAGAAACATTTCTCAAAACTGCTGATACTGTCTCCATTCGGCAGTTTTCTCTGTACAGAAATGACAGGTTGTGTGATGGTCGAGTACATGGAGGGGGTGGCACTGTTGGTTGATCAACACGTGCCCACCCTGTCTTTGTCACTCAACACACCCTTGAAGGCTGTAGCCATCCGTGTTTCCTTGGGTCATACCATCACTGTTTGTTCTCTGTACCTGTCACCTGGAGAGACATGTGATCAATCAGATCTTGATGCTCTCGTTGAACAATTGCCATCTCCATTTCTAATCCTAGGGGATTTTAATGGACATAATCCCCTCTGGGGAAGTGCTATTATTGAGGGGGAGGGGCCAATATGTAGCGCGGATGCTCTCTGATCACAATCTTTCTCTTTTCAATACTGGTTCTTCCACTTACTTTCATGCACCTTGTCAGTCCTTTACCGCTATTGATCTCTCAGTTTGCTCCCCTTCATTATTCTCCCATTTTTCATGGAGGGTTGACAATAATCCACTAGGCAGTGATCATTTTCCGATCCTTTTGAGAGAGACTGGCCGTGGTCGATATCACCCTACCCGCGTGCCCCGGTGGAAACTGGATCAGGCAGACTGGTCCACTTTCACTGCTCTCGCAGAACTTGATCCTGCCATCGTAAATCAGCCATCAATAGACGACTCTGTAGCAGCGGTAACTGACTGTATTACACATGCAGCTGCTCAGTGTATTCCTAAATCCTCGACACGTTTTCCACGATATCCTCGTCCGTGGTGGAATCCTGCTTGCCACTTAGCACTGAAGGCTCAAAAGCGGGCCTGGGATACTTTCCGTAGATATCCCACACTTTCAAACCAGGTTGCTTTCTAACGGGCCCGTGCACATGCTAGGTGGGTAAGACGTCAAAGCCAGAAGGAATCTTGGATTAAGTTCACAACCAGCATATCTTCTACCACCAGTTTCAAGATCATATGGGACAGGATTCGAAAGGTTAATGGGCACTACAATTCTGTCCCCCTATCGATCCTACTCTCTGATGGTCAGGAGGTGACTGATGTTTGGAACATCGCTAACACTCTATGTGAAAGCTTTTGCCGGGTATCTAGCACTTCTGCTTGTTCCTCCACCTTCCTGGCCATCAAGACTCGGGCAGAGCGATCACCTCTTTCCTTTCAAACTGACTGTTTCTTTGACTATAATTGTCCCTTTACCCTGGTGGAACTAAAAATGGCCCTTCATCGGTCTGCCAGTACGTCTGTTGGACCTGATAATATTCATTATGACATGCTGCACCATCTATCTCCTGCTTCTCTTGATGTCCTTCTGATTGTTTTCAACCGGATCTGGCAGGAGAATGTTTTTCCTGATGCCTGGCGCCAGGCTATTATTTTACCTTTCTCTAAGCCAGGGAAAGATCCCAAGATTCCTTCAAACTACCGTCCAATTGCTTTGACGAGCTGCCTCTGTAAGACATTAGAAAGGATGGTAAATGCTCGTCTTGTTTGGTTCCTTGAATCAAACAACCTCCTCTCGCCCACCCAGTGTGGGTTCCGTCGACAGCACTCCACCACAGACCACCTATTTCGAAACATCTATCAGAGAAGCCTTTCTCAACCGTCAACATCTTGTATCAATATTTTTTGACATAGAGAAGGCTTACAACACAACATGGAGGTATGGCGTTTTGCGAGACCTCCATACATATGGGTTACGTGGCCATCTACCCATGTTTATTAAAAATTTTTTAATGGACAGGAGATTCCAAGATTGTGTGGGTTCGACACTTTCCCATTCTTTTGTACAGGAACTTGGAGTCCCTCAAGGCTGTGTATTGAGTGTTACACTCTTCAGTATAAAGATAAATGCCATCACTGAACAACTCCCTCTCACTGTTGATATGGGCTGTATGTCGACGACTTTCATATCTCATGTCAGTCGTCAAACATGAGATATATTGAGCGGCAACTACAAACCGCCCTCAATTGTGTACGGAAGTGGACTCTGGCGAACGGCTTTACTTTCTCTCTCTCCAAAACTGTATGCATGCACTTTTGCCGTCGACGGGGTATTCACCCTGATCCTGAACTTCATATCAGTGAAGTTTTGCTGCCAGTGGTCCCGTAGACCAAGTTCTTGGGGCTTATCTTTGATCGTAAACTGACCATTATACCACACTTAAAGCAGCTTCGGGTCAAATGCACAAGAGCACTGAACATCCTCCGTGTTTTCTCTTCTACCAGTTGGGGGGCAGATCGCTGTTCAATGTTAAAGGTATATCGTGCTCTTATTAGATCGAAACTCGATTATGGATCAATGGTCTATGGCTCTGCCAGCCCCTCGGCCTTAAAGATGCTGGACCCCATTCATCACCAAGGACTTCGACTCTGCACTGTGGCTTTCTGTACCTCTTCAGTTCAAAGTATATACATTGAATCTCATGAACCTTCTCTACATCTTCGCCGTTTGCAACTATCTTTACAATATACTTCGAAACTTCATTCCTTACCAAAGCATCCTCGGTGGGCAGTACTTTTTCAGAACAGACGATCTGGCATTGCTCCGTTTGGCCTTCGCATTCGGGCACAGTTGGATGAATTGGGTCTGTCCTTGGATAACATTGCAGATTCCACAGGTTGGCCCATCCCACCATGACTTATTACAGCCCCCAAATGTGACCTTTCTTTCAGTCACCTAAAAAAGGCAGATACTCCAGATTGGAAGTACCGTCTTTTATTCAATGAATATCTTTCAAACAATCATTCAGTTCCCATTTATACAGATGGTTCTAAATCAGGTAATTCAGTGGGCTCTGCTATGGTTTGCTATGGGTCAGTAGTTGTGCGCAGAATCCCTTCTACAGCTTCTGTGTTCACTGCTGAACTGTATGCCATATCTCTTGCCCTGGATCATATTGCAGCTGAGCAGTACTCCAACTGCACTATTTATACTGATTCGCTTAGTTCTATACTTGCCTTGGAATCGCTACAAGTTAGCTCACATCCTATTCTCGCTTATATTCGAAACCGACTGGCCCATTTCTCATTAGCAGCTACTTCAATCCAGTTTTTCTGGATACCAGGCCATGTTGGTATTCGCGGGAACGAGCTTGCAGACATGGCAGCTAAATATGTCTGCTTCAGCACCATCACTCCTATGCCTATTCCGTACATGGATTATGGTGTTGTCTTCAAGGCTCGGCTCCGTGCCAGCTGGCAGTCCACTTGGAGTGAGCAACGTGACAACAAACTTATTCAAATCAAACCCGAAATTGGAATTTGGCCATCTAGCTTCCGTAAAGTTCGGAAGGAGGAAGTTGTTCTCACTAGGCTACGCATTGGTCACAGTTTTTTAACTCATCATTTTCTTTTATCTGGAACTGATGCACCAATGTGTAGTTTGTGTAACACTCAAATCACTATCAGCCACGTTTTACTTTCTTGCCATCGTTACAATTCTCAACGACGGCAATATTTTAAACATATTTTTTCCCAGGGTCAGTATGTAACATTGGACAGAGTTATTGGTGATGGTGACTCTGTCCACCTTGATAATGTTTTTAATTTTTTAATGACCATTAATCTTTTTAATCTCATTTAAGTGTTGCATATTTATTCATTACACCTTTTTAATTGTGGTTCCTTTTTTACAGTTTTAATCTCTCTCCTTTAATTTGACATTGGACAATGGCCAGAACATTAAATAACTCGACACCAGGACTAGAAAGGCCAACTTCAGGTGACTAACGCTACTGTTTGAACTATCCGTTTGAACTACTCGTTAGTCGTCCTGGCGAGTTGTTATTATACTTTTGCTGCATATCATTTCACACTTTTACTACTTAACTTTTTAGTACTGGCCATATTGACTCATAACCCGGAACCAGGACTGGAAAGATCAACTTCAGGTGACTGACGGTGGTTTTTATACTTACCTGTTAGTCTTCCTGGCGGGTTATGATCATTACCATTCTGCTACAGGTAGTCCTTTACAACTTTGTTGACTGGATGTCAACATTGGTTTTTACGCCATTTTCTGTTTTAATTGCCGTTTTGCTTTTATCTTCAATTACTTTTACAAATTTTACTCCATTTACTTGACTTTTATCTTTTTACTGGACATTTGGCTACTCATTATTACGATTTTGCGGAGTGTCTTTTAAAACTTTTATTCTTTTACATTTTGATAATAGCTGCTATGACACATAACCCGGAACCAGGACTGGAAAGGCCAACTTCAGGTGATTGACGATGGTTCTTGAACTTACCTGTTAGTCTTCCTGGCGGGTTATGATCATTACCATTTTGCTAGAGTAAATACCTTACAACTTTGAAGACTGGATGTCACCATTGGTTTTTACACCATTTTCTGTCTTAATTGCTGTTTTGTTTTTACCTTCATTTACTTTTACAAATTTTACTCCATTTACTTGACTTTATCTTTTTACTGGACATTTGGCTACTCATTGTTACAATTTTGCTATGTATCTTTTAAAACTTCCATTCTTTTACATTTTGATACTGGTTGCTATGACACACAACCCGGAACCAGGACTGGAAAGACCAACTTCAGGTGACTGACGGTGGTTCTTGAACTTGCCTGTTAATCTTCCTGGCGGGTTATGATCGTTACCTTTTTGCTAGAGTAAATACCTTACAACTTCTTATACTCTGCCTTCTATCTTAACATTGTAGACCAGGTGTCAACATTGGTTTTATACTTTTTTGTTTTACCTTCATTTCCATTTATGTCTATTACTACATTTATTTATTTATTTTTACCGAATGTCTGGCGCAGATAGCCTCGCTGCTTTGTGCCATAAAACATTAAATCAATCAATAGATTTAATCTCTCTTACTGTATAGTTGATTGATTAGATTTAATCTACCTTACTGTATAGTTGATTAGTTAGATTTAATCTACCTTACTGTATAGTTGATTAGTTAGATTTAATCTACCTTACTGTATAGTTGATTAGTTAGATTTAATCTACCTTACTGTATAGTTGATTAGTTAGATTTAATCTACCTTACTGTATAGTTGATTAGTTAGATTTAATCTACCTTACTGTATAGTTGATTAGTTAGATTTAATCTCCCTTACTGTGTAGTTGATTAGTTAGATTTAATCTCCCTTACTGTATAGTTGATTAGTTAGATTTAATCTCTCTTACTGTATAGTTGATTAGTTAGATTTAATCTCTCTTACTGTATAGTTGATTAATTAGATTTAATCTCCCTTACTGTATAGTTGATTAATTAGATTTAATCTCCCTTATTGTATAGTTGATTAATTAGATTTAATCTTCCTTACTGTATTGTTTGTTTGTTTTGGAATTTCGCACAAAGCTACTCGAGGGCTATCTGTGCTAGCCGTCCCTAATTTAGCAGTGTAAGACTAGAGGGAAGGCAGCTAGTCATCACCACCCACCTCCAACTCTTGGGCTACTCTTTTACCAACGAATAGTGGGATTGACGGTCACATTATAACGCCCCCACGGCTGGGAGGGCGAGCATGTTTAGCGCGACGCGGGCGCGAACCCGCGACCCTCAGATTACGAGTCGCACGCCTTACGCGCTAGGCCGTACCGAGCCCCCTTACTGTATAGTTGATTAATTAGAGTTAATCTCCCTTATTGTATAGTTGATTAGTTAGATTTAATCTACCTTACTGTATAGTTGATTAGTTAGATTTAATCTACCTTACTGTATAGTTGATTAGTTAGATTTAATCTACCTTACTGTATAGTTGATTAATTAGATTTAATCTACCTTACTGTATGGTTGATTAGTTAGATTTAATCTCCCTTACTGTATGGTTGATTAGTTAGATTTAATCTCCCTTACTGTATGGTTGATTAATTAGATTTAATCTCCCTTACTGTATAGTTGATTAACCGAAATCTACAGCTTCTTGACGTATTATTTAATATTTAGAGAATTTCAGTTCATACTCCAGTAACACAACAGCAGACTTATACCGCTAGAAATCGGGTTTAGATACCCGCGGTTGGCGGAACACAGGTAATCTTTTGTGTAACTTTGTGCTTAACACCAAGCAACAATGCACTCCAGTAATCGTGTTTGTTTTTTATTATTCATTTAGACAACACAATACAACCTGACATAAAAAAAAACATAAAAAAAGAAAATTCGTGAAGTGGCCGTTCTTACTGATTAACTCTTTCAACGTGAACAAATGATGTTTAATTTTCTTCATGTGTGAAAGGTGAAAAACACCATATAATCAGTGGTGTATAGTACATTAGTTCATAAATATTAGGTGTTTTCTATCAGATCGGCACATGAGTCAAACGGTTAGGGCATTCGACTCGTAATCTGATGATTCTTGGTTTGCAGTGCATTAGTTCATAAGTATTTGATATTTTCTACCAAAATTGCACTTAATGTGACGACTGAACCGAATGGTCAGGGCAGAGACTTCAAAGTTTATGGAAGCGTTCGACTCGTAATCTCAGGGTCGTGGGTTTAAATCCCGTTCCTGAAAATGCTCGGTCTTTCAGCTATAGAGGTGTAATAGTTTGATAGTAAATCCTGCTATTCATTGATAAAGAGCAGCCCAATAGATGGTGATAGGTGATGTCACTCTAGTTTGTTGCTTTAAAATTAGAGTGTGGATATTTTACCGAGTAGTTCTGCACGAAATTGAAAAAAATAAACAAAAAAAACCCAAATCTTAAACACAGTGTCCCTATTTTTTTTTAATGGGTGAATACAGTCAGAATTCACTTGTATTCGTAGATGGTAATAAACTTGGTGATATAGAAATTCGCCTATTCAGCATCCTCACTTTCCTTCGGTCCTCAATTTGAGGCCTTGTCTTTGATGACAGTAGACTCGATTATTTCAGCATATATCTTTGCTTCACTGTTTAAATGACAATAGAATGAGTGCCATTGGCATTCATCTCCAATTTATTTACTTTTAGATGACTTTACACCCAGTCGTATTGGAAAATGTTTGCAGCATTACTTAGTTAATAATAATAGATTTGATGGTAAAGAAATACGCTTGCTCAATTTCCTCACGTGCCAATAGACTAAGTGGTATTGGAATTCACCTGTTGTATTCTTATTGCTTTCATGTACTACATTCGAAACGGGATGGGGCCCGACATGGCCAGGTGGGTTAAGGCGTTCGACTCGTAATCCGAGGGTCGCGGGTTCGAATCCCGGTCGCGCCAAACATGCTCGCCCTTTCGGCCGTGGGGGCGTTATGATGTTACGGTCAATCCCACTATTCGTTGGTAAAAGAGTAGCCCAAGAGTTGGCGGTGGGTGGTGATGACTATCTGCCTTCTCTCTAGTCTTACACTGCTAAATTAGGGACGGCTAGCGCAGATAGCCCTCGAGTAGCTTTGCGCGACATTCAAAACAAACAAACAAAAAAATCGAAGCTGGTATATTTCTTTCTTGTAGTTTTGCCACGTTAGAAGTCAATAGAATATTAGTCTCATCTGTAAACTGAAGAACTGTTACAAATGAGGCTGATAATACTGTATCATTTAGTATTATAAAGTGATGTGTTTATCACTTTTCATAGCTCCACATGAGGGCGCCCTCTGTAAGTGTTTGTTTGAAATCAAATGCAAGGCGACACGCTAGGCTACCTGTGCTCTGTTCACCATGAGTATCGACACCCAATTTCTAACGTTGTAAGTTCCCATACGTACTGCTATGCCATTGGATGACAGGTGTAAGGGTTTGATGTTGTGCTGTTAACCTTTTACCAGTGTATTTATAAAGTTACTCCTAAAACCGCTTTACTATTGATATTTAACTTTATTGTATTTTTGATGTTGTGCTGTTACCCTTTTACCAGTGTATTTATAAAGTTAATCCTAAAACCACTTTACTATTGATATTTAACTTTATTGTATTTTTATTTTCAATATTGAAGTCGTAAAGATTGGCAATCCCCTGTTTGTGGAAGAAATCATTGTTTCCCAAGTCTCGCCAGAAAAAAAAATTCGAAGTGCCTTTGGAAAGAAGCCCAGAACACGTGACTTTCAAAACTGCTCTTTTATGGCTTACTCGCAAAATGGTGATTTTTTTAACTGTACAAGAGTGGAATTAGGATTATTCTAAAGTTGTAACCATGTGTGAGCTATTCATTTATCTAGTCAATTACCGAAACCACTCCTATATCCATTTTATTGTGTATTAAGGTCAGCCACCACAAAATAGCTTAACAGAACCCGCAACTCTCACAAAAGTATAGTGGCTTTCAACAGAAACAAGCTCAATTCAGCTTATTAAAAGCGGTCTTAGAGAATGGAAGAAGCCTTGTACGATGTCAGGTTTGAAGTTTAAACCTATATAAATTGGCTCTGTGAGTCGAACATTCGTTGGAAATTTAGTTTTTTAAATATTTTATGATTGTGGAAGAATAATATTGTAATCACAATTTTCACTAATTACATGATTGGTTTCATGGCTTCTGTTCGTCCAACCGTGAATGATTGCAACTTCCCAGTAGCTTAATGTTAAGAATGAGAACTTATAACACTTAACATTTTGAGAAGAGTTGAGTCGGGCTGTTATCTTTTTCATGACTACTTTCTTTCATTGTTTATCCTTACGGTGATTTCAACTCCTTGGTAACTCGAAAGTGAGATCGAGGACTTTGTAATGCTGAAATTCGGGGCTCGATTCCTCGCGGTGAATTCAGTTCATGTAATCGATTTTGTAGTTTTGCATGAGAAAATAACAACAAATATCTCAGCTTTAGGGTTGAGGGCTTATTGTTAAAATTCAGGGTTCGATCTCTGCGGTGGACTTAGGCAGATTTCCCATGGGGCAGCTTTGCGCTTAAAACCAAATAATCTCGGTGTGCGAAAAACAATTGTACTAAAGACAGACAAGGTGGAAAAGTAATAGGTACGTATGAATCTTTAATAATCTGTTTAGAATGTTGTAATGGTGTTTACAATGTTCTAAACGTGGTAGTAAGAGTGTAAAGTAATGTTTTTATTTTTTATTTTCAGCTAACACGGTTCATCTGTCAGTTTGACGAAACGAAAACCTAACTTATTGAGTTTTAAATTCCGAAAGAAGTCTTTAAAATTATTCAAATTTCTACAGCAGCGATTAAAATTTTCGGTTTGTTGTTGGTAGATTCTTAAGTCGTGCGAAGAGTCAGCGAAAGATTCGTAATATTTGTTTAGTGTCAAATTGTTATGAATTATGTTGTGGAATTACTTATATGTTTGATTTGTGGCACAGCGGCATGTCTGAGGACTTGCAACGCTAGAAACCGGATTTCGATACCCATTATGGGCAGAGCACAGATATGCCATTGTGTAGTTCTTTGCTGAATTATATGCAAATAAACCCGTTTGCCCGCCATCCTCAGTGGAACAACGGTATGTTTGTGGATTTACAGCGCTAGAAAATGGGTTTCGATACCTGTGGTGGGCGAAGCACGGATAGTCTATTGTGTAGCTTTGTGTATAATTACACACATACAAACAAATCAACTGTTTGTGTTACACTGTGAACGTTCATAGTTTCATAATTATGTCCTTTATAACTTAATTGGTTGAGCACGTTGAGAAGAAACTCAAAACAAATGACCATAGAATAAGGCAGTAGCACGAGACATGACGAAAGTGATACATGCGTTATACGTTTCTGCAACGTGATTAACAAGAGAGACGTGAATAGTATGGTGGTGTCGTGCATAATTATGTTGTGTTTCGGTTCAGTCAGTTCGGGTAACGGTTTCTAGTCGGTGGGTCGCAGATATTTCCATTTTGAAATGACTTATAGGATAGTGATATTAAATGTTTCTAACTTGAAGAGACGACACAGAAACAATAAATATGAGAACATTACACTCCTCCCCAATCCACACCCATTCACACTTCAGTATTGTTTCTAATAAAGCAGAGAACATTATGATTCTATCAGTAAAAGTGTTAATACCCATACCAGCCGTTCTGATATACATTTTACTTCACGTGGGGCCCCCGACATAGCCAGGTGGTTAAGGCACTCGACTCGTAATCCGAGAGTCGCGGATTCGAATCCCCGTCACACCTTGAGCTTTGTATGTTTCTGTTAAATATAAAGCTTTTCTCATGAATTATTTACAGACTTTACAGCAGATCGTTTATGTACACGTGTGTCGATGAATAAAGTGTGTTTTTTTATAATTTAAGAGTTTTAAATTAAAATATATATTAGTATCATCAGTGGAAGTAAAATTTGAAACTGTTTTCGTCAGAATCGGCGATTCACGTCATCTTCATCCTATCGTCACTGCTTGCTCTCATTTAAACAGGACATTATTAATTTTTCACCAGACCTCGGTGGTCTTGCAAGATACATAATCTATTTCGATAAAAATATGACATAGTTTAAGCTTATATAGTGACGTAATATATATTGGTTTTAACTAGTGCACTATTGGAAGTGGTAACGCACCATTCGTCGTTAGGATAAATTTTGTAATATTAAGAAAGTACACAACATAACTGGTCAATAAATATACTGTTTTATTTTATTCGCATATTGTAAATGCTATTTTTAGATTGTTAGGTGGGCTGAGAGTGGTCTACTGGCCATCATAGTGAGTTGTGAATTCGAGGGTCTATGGTTCGTGGAAGCATTGTCAGTATGACAGTGAGATACCACTGTTTGATAGAGTAACACAAAAGTTGGCGGTGGGTGTTTTTGCTTAACTGCTTTTCCTCAATTCATCCCCTCCAGTGGCTCAGTGATAAGACTATGGGATTATAACGCTAATAATCGTTATCACAAAGTGGGCAAAGCACAGATTGCCCAGAAGGCATACACCTTTACTTTGTTCATTGTACGTTGCGAACTTTGAACATGTAATGTAATGAAGTATTTAGCCTCAATGTGCTAAAGATTGGCAGTATTCGGACGTAAACTCATGGCTTGTTTATATCGTAATGCCTTCCCTCTAGTCTTACACTGCTAAATTTGTGACGGCTAGCGCAGATAGCCCTCGCATAGCTTTGCGCGAAATTCAAACCAAACCAAACTGAATTACTTTGGGATCGACATTTGAATCCTCAGACCAATCAAGATATAACAAATTGTATTTTATTGGGCATGCGCCAGTAATTAATTTATGAGTTCGCTTTTCTTATCATTCTTCAGTAGGTTAACTTGGCGAACTTCATTTTTCTTCTTCTGGAAGTTAAAACGGGTTAGTTACCTACATATGTTCATAGCTCAGGCAGACAAGCCTCGTCCTGTTTGGTAAGTTAATGTTTACAATAACATACAGAGTCAGATACACAGGTAAACTTTGTTAACAATCTAACTTTTATATTCTGGAATAGAAATACAATGGTAGCTCGGTTCTCGAACGACTGCCTTCTCGAAAAATTCGGTTTTCGAAAATATTGTTTGAGAAAAAAATGTCTCCGTTGTCGAACATAAACTCGGTTTCCGAACCAAGCTGTCGTGGCTTGAACCCCCGAAATAACCCGATTGATGACCCAAACGACATTCGACCATTTTCAGCCCACGCCAAGCTTGCCCAAAACATTTTACCTGCACCTGTTGCTCAGTCCACACCCCTGCTAAAATCTACTGTGAACGTTCTCATTTTTCTTTTTTTTTCTAAATATTCTGATTAAATAAGTCACCATGGGGTCAAAGAAGGATAATGAAAGCAGCAAACCAAAAAGAAAAGTTGTTAGAGCCACAAAAGAGGTGAAAAAAGATCTCATAGCGAAGTATGAGAGTGGTGTTCGCGTGTTTAACCTTGCTACACAGTTTGATATGGCGAAGTCTACAGTCTGCACCATACTGAAAAATAAAGAGGTCATCAAAGGAGCTGATGTTGCAAAAGGAGTGACAGTGGTTACGAAACAAAGATCACAAACAATGGAAGAGGTAGAAAAACTGTTGTTGATTTGGGTAAACGAAAAACAGCTAACGGGTGATAGAATTTCTGAGACCATCATTTGTGAGAAAGCAAAGCAGTTGCATGCTGACCTCTTGGGAAACACCTCTGGAACAAGTGCTGATACAAGTGATGCCTTTAAGGCTAGTAGGGGTGGTTTGCAAAATTTAGGAAGAGAAGTGGCATACATAGTGTGATGAGACATGGGGAGGGTGCCAGGCAGAAACAAATCTCATTAGACAAGTTTTCAGTGAGAAATAGGTCCAGTGAGTCTCAAGCAGCTTGTAGCGGTGCAAAGAAATAGAAAAGAGAAAGAACCCCAGAAGGAGAGTTACCTGACGTTTTTATGGAAGGTGACTCCCCTTCCAAACAATAATAACCCTCCTACTCTCGACGTTCCTCACCACCTTTCACTTACGCCATCTGCTGTCCTCAGCACAGTAAAGTGCAGTTAAATTTTCATTTATTGTTTTTTTATTGTGTTTATGGTTTTTGTGGTTGACTTTATGCATGTAAGTATTGTTATACAGGTATAAATAAGCAATATTTCTACTTAAAATGCTTCATAATGCGTAATTTTTGGAGGTCTGTAACGGATTAATGTAATTTACAGTATTTCTTATGGGAAAAATTGGTTCGGTTTTTGAACAGCCTTCTGGAACGGGTTAAGTTCGAGAACCGAGGTACCAGTGTACTAGTCACTTAGGATGACAACGTTGCTTAGCTTACTAAAACACACTTGATATTTTCAAGTGTATTTCGGCATTTCTCATTATTAAAGTAGAATAATGTATTTGCAGAATTTATTGTAAATTTATTCTGTTCCTGAAGGACAACCGTAGATCTTCAAGTGCATTTTTTGGTGTTTGGTTAGGCCCTTTATCGCTGTATTACTTTATGCAAGTAGTAACTTCGTAGAATGGAATAAGTGTGATGTGAGTGATATAAAGAATACAACATACACGTACCATTCTGAGGTACCAGAATACCGTGGTTACAAAATACTTAAACCTAGAGAATGATGGAGTAATGACGTGAGGTGATATGCGGAGTGATACATTTATTACTTTTTCTAGTGTGTAAAGCATACGTTTTCAGATCACCTAAATTTTTCAAACAGTTTCACACATACATATTTCTAGTTGTGCGCGTAGTTTTAACAGTTGGATTTGTTTGAGCAATGTGGCTAAGTTTCTGTCGTTCTAGTTGTATTGTCCTAAAACTTTTCCTTGTGCAGCATTACGTGCACTTTTTCTCGGGAAAAATATCTGTCTGAAGTTTCTTTTCACTAACGTATACTCTTTAATTGCCCTAATGGAAATCTAATAATAACTTAGTGGGTAGTGCATGCGTCCTGAGGAAAATAGCGTTATAGAACTGTGTACATAATGTTATGTTTTCACAGTCTGAGACAAAAAATGTTTGAGAAAATTCAAAGTCATGAATTTTTTCAAAAAGTCGCACCATGTTCACTGTGAGTTGTGTTTCTTTGTTTTGAATTTCAAGCTAAGTTATACGAGGGCCATTCTGCTCTAACCTTTCCTAATTTGGCAGTGAAAGACTAGAGAGAAGGCAGCTAGTCATCACCACTCGCCGTCAACTCTTGGACTATTTTACCAACGAATAGTGGGATTGACCGTCACATTATAACCTACCCACGGTTGAAAAAGCGAGCATGTTTAGTGTGACGAGGTCTCGAACAAGACTGGAGGGAAGGTAACAAATCAGCAGTACTTCCTGACAAGTCATGTTCTGATTTATTCTCATCAAGTACTGGGATTTGACGATAAATCCTATAGTATACCTCATGGCTCTAGAGTTCGTAGCGCGTTTTTTGTAGCAATGGGCTACGAACCCCGAATCCCTTTGATTCACACAATCCGAACATGATAGGTACTAAGGTATGAATATTTGTGATACATACTCTTAGTTTAATTGGTTAGGGTTCCATTTTACAATTTATAGCTGAGATAGCCGTTGTGTAAATTTGCGCAAAATTCAAAAATAAACATTTGCATTTTAGACTACTGCAGGTATAAATGATTTTTTTAAAATATAGAAATGTAAGTTTACAAAATGAAATGTATTATTATTTTATCAGGAAGTGTGATATTTGATATTTTTGACATTCTAATGCTCTTTCCAGTCTCTTATATTTAGCTTTGCATGGCCTGGTGGTTAGGGCGCTCGACTCGTGATCTGAAGGTCGCGGGTTCGAATTCCCTGTCGTACCAAACATGCTCGCCCTCCCAGCCGTGGGGGCGTTATAATGTGAATGTCAATCCCACTATTCGTTGGTAACAGAGTAGCCTAAGAGTTGGTGGCGGGAGATGATGACTAGCTGCCTTTCCTTTAGTCTTACATTGCTAAATTAGGGACGGCTAGGGCAGATAGCCCTCGTGTAGCTTTGCGCGAAATTCAAACCAAACCATACTTTAATGTTTTCTCCAAAGTGGAAATCTTTGTTTAAATTCCCTTAGTTGAAGAGTGTTCTTTCTTTTCAAACATAATTAGAAAACAAATATAGCAAAATAAACATATTATGTTTCATTGTGTTACTATTAAGTTTTACATATTCACGTAAGCGGTTAAACTAGAACCCAAGATGAGCCTTAGGATACCTTTGATTTTACCAACATGTATACCAGTTGTTATGGATAAAGTCTTGTTTTCACAGTAAATATTGGTATCTCAAGTGAAAAGATAGAATAAAAGTAAAACAATTCTTTATTGGTGAGTTTTTGATTTCAGATAAACTATGGACACCCTTGTAGAAGACCAAAGCTCAGCTAATGCAGCTTCTGTTGAAGGAGCTACAACATCACCTATTCAAACAGTGGTTAGCCGGGGAGGTGGTCAAAATGGAACAGTGCCATCTGCTGGTATAGTGTCAGCAAGCTCTCTCACACCTGGTACACAGGTCAGAGGCAATGGAACCATATTGCTTATGCCTCGTAGCACAGAAAAGAATGTGGGTACCCACATGAGTCTGTTGGTTTTTTCATAGCTAGTTTTGCTTCACAATGACCTTATAAAATATTGTGTTATGACATAACTCATGTAAAACTGTTGTTAAAGAGTTTTGGTTTTCCATAGGTTGCATCAACAGCATCCACAACAACACAAGCCATTGCTGTGCCTCAGCCAGGAGGTGGTGTCTCCATTGTTCATGTTTCTATTCCTAGTGGCACTCAACCGATGCATGTGCAGTCTGTGATACAACCAAACCAACAGTCTGTAATTCAAGCACCAACAGGCACTGGACTTCATTCGGTAATAAGAAAATATTTTGGAGATCTAATAATGAGGCATACAGTTTATCTGGATCAAATATTAAGTTTACAACATGTTTTAGATAAACAATTAGCAATTTGTAAGTAATACTGACACCATTAGGCAGCAGGCTTCATCTGGTGATGAACATTTCACCAAAACTGTAAAAGTTTAAAAACAAAGATGTATAAGTTTTGATGAAGCAAAGATGAAATTGTTAACAGCTGATGACAGTTGTGAAGAAATCCTTGGAAGACTAATCTCCTAAAGTAGCTTGAGTGAAAGGATGAAAACAGAAGACAAAAATCTACCAAAGGATCATCCTTTCTACTTGAACTACTTTTGTAGATTGGTACTCCAGGACTTTCTCAATTACTCTCATGTTGAGGTAAAGAGTTGCTGTCCATTTAACCATTATTTGCACATTATGAAGACCTTGCCTAAACCATCTATAAAATAATTAAGGTTTTTAACTTGTTTTTTTTCTCAGAATGTGAGAGCAAAATTAAGCACTGGTAGCACCAGAGAAAACTGTACAATATTCAGTAGCTGGCAGCTGTACAATATTCAGTAGCTGGCAGCTGTACAATATTCAGTAGCTGGCAGCTGTACAATATTCAGTAGCTGGCAGCTGTACAATATTCAGTAGCTGGCAGCTGTACAATATTCAGTAGCTGGCAGCTGTACAATATTCAGTAGCTGGCAGCTGTACAATATTCAGTAGCTGGCAGCTGTACAATATTCAGTAGCTGGCAGCTGTACAATATTCAGTAGCTGGCAGCTGTACAATATTTAGTAGCTGGCAGCTGTACAATATTCAGTAGCTGGCAGCTGTACAATATTCAGTAGCTGGCAGCTGTACAATATTCAGTAGCTGGCAGCTGTACAATATTCAGTAGCTGGCAGCTGTACAATATTCAGTAGCTGGCAGTTGTACAATATTTAGTAGCTGGCAGCTGTATATTGTAGAAATATTTGTGTTTTAAAAATTGGTTCAAAGCTTTTAATTCTGTGTACTTTTTTGTTTTAGACATGTTTTTTAAAAGCTTGCAAAATCAGCATATACTGTTAACATCACATTTGTTTCTAAAGCAAGTAGATGTTCATAGAATATTTTGTTGAAATAATTTATAAAACATCTTCCTTATCAAGAGGATAGTAATAGTTCTACACTGTCATTTAGTTGTAATGGTACATAGAGACTTAAAAAAGTTATATATAATAATGATGTTTTTGTGCTGG